>NC_067439.1:17156412-17308785 GCF_009764475.1 Pristis pectinata | reverse complement strand
GGATCGGCGGTAAGGTAAGCGAATGCTATGTTGGCATTCATTTCGAGAGGTATAGTGTATAAAAGTAAGGAAGTGTTGATGAGGCTCTACAGGGCACTAGTGAGGCCTCATTTGGAATACTGTGTACAGTTTTGGGCCCCATATCTTAGGAAGGATGTGCTGATGTTGGAGAGGGTTCAGAGGAGATTTACGAGGATGATTCCCGGAATGAAAGGGCTTACGTATGATGAGCGTTTGTCGGCTCTTGGACTGGACTCACTGGAGTACAGAAAAATGATACGGGACCTCATAGAAATATTTAAAATGTTGAAAGGACTGGACAGAGGAGATGTGGCCAAGCTTTTTCCCTTGGTGGGTGAGTCCAGGACCAGAGGGCACAATCTTAGAATTAGAGGGTAGAGGTTTGAAACAGATGAGGAGGAATTTCTTTCGCCAGAGGGTAGTGAATTTATGGAATTCCTTGCCACGTACAGCAGTGGAGGCCCGATCATTGGAGGCGTTTAAGGAGGAGAAAGACAAATATCTAATTAGTCAAGGTATCAAGGGATATGGGGATAAGGCCAGAAATTGGGGTTAGAATAGTTTTGTTTTCTCATGGAGCAGACCTCCCCCTGCCCCCCCTCATTTTTTTCTCATTTCTCATTTCTTTTTTTCTTTTTCCCCTTTTCTTTGGAGCAGACTCGATGGGCCGAATGGCCTACTTCTGCTCCCATGTCTTGTGATCTTGTGACAGCCATGTCAACATCGGCCTGTATATCTGCATTAACCTGTTGGTCACTCTTTTCTGTCTTGTCGACTGCTCGAGACAGAGCATCAGCAGCAAACATAATTTTTTTCCGGTGTGTAGATCATCTTCACATCATATTTCTGCAGCCTGATCAACATGCGCTGTATCCTTATGGGACAGTCATTCAGTGGTTTGGACATAATTGAGACCAATGGTTTACGGTCTGTCTCCACTTCAATAGCTTGCCCATAGATGTACTGATGGAACCTTTCACATGCATGTGTGCTGGTGAGAAGCTCTTTCTCTATTTGTGCATCGTTGGTTTCTGCACTTCTTAAATCTCTTGATGCATAGGCCACAGGTTGCCAAGTGCCATCATTCTGCTGCAGTAGTACTGATCCAAGGCTGTGCTGCGACGTATCAGCTGATATCCTGATACACCTCTGAATCATAAAACTTCAGCACGGGTGTAGTATGAAAGACCAGGGGTCAGATGGCAGTGACAACACTACTGACCCCCATGGTCGGATGATAGCATTGCCTATCAGGTCGGAAGCCACACCACTGTCAATCAAGGGTCTGGCTCCACCCCACCCATTAAAAAGCACACCTAAGGGTTGTCTTGTCACCCACTTTTGTTCTTGACCCTGAATCATTGGCTTCTTTGAATTACCTGAGCGGGCTCCACCCAGTTACAGCCCTATAAAAGATGGTACACATGGGCTCTCTTTGTCTTTCCCGATAGCTGCCAGGGTCAAGACCATAGGTGAGAGGATGCACTTCCACAGGGGTCTAGGAGCGTCCTGAGTAGATCCCCAGTAGCATAGAACCATTGCTTGTCCCAATTCAGGGAGTCCAGACAATGTATTGTTCGTTCTCTGTTCATTCATCATTTGCACTAGTTCGTTTTGCGCGCGCGCGCGTGTGTGTGTGCGCGTGTGTGCACGTCACCCCTGTTGCGACTCCCCCCACGTTTCGTGGTCACCCCAGTGCGAGTGTGCGAGATGCATTTGTTCTTTCTCATTCTGTTCCTTCGTCTGTCTTTGTGAATAAAATTCTCCTTTTTAGAGTACAAAGACTGTGTGTCCAGATACCTCCATCTTTAAGATCCAAAAGAAACTTCCTCATAACAATTTATGCTGCGAACAGGGTATTAAGGGTATTGGCTGGACACAGACACGGGTGGGATGTTCTGGAACAAGGGGAAGAAGGAAAGTCTAGGCACTGAGGAGAGGATCCCAGGATGCACCGACAAGAGAGAGGGATTTGGGAGCCTGGCCAGTCTGCTGGCAGACCATGGCGAGCCAGTGGACTGGGCTGAGCAGTTAGATCCACGTGGTAAGAAACTGACGCAACACGTGGTGGCCCTCCTCCAGAAGTCAGTGTTCCCCAGAGCCAAAGGGAGTCAAAGGGGTGCCTTCTGGCCCTGGCATCCCTTTTGAGGCGCCAGGTTGAGATTACTGACCAGTTGTGGGATACCTGTCTACAGAGGGAAAAGGAGATAGAAATGCTTCGGCAGCGATGTGGAACGCTGCAGGAGGCCGTTCAGACTGCCCAGACTCGGGCCAATGACCTCAAGGCCAGGGATACCGAGGTTGCCTGCCGGCTGATTCAAATGCAGCAGGCACAGGCCGCCCGCAGGTCTGGCTGGCAACCGGACCGTTTAGAATTCATGTCTTGGTCCAGAGCGGCGAAAAGCTGGATGCATGGCTGGGGGATGGGGACATTTGGATGGATGAGGATGAGGAGGGGGTACCCGAAGTGCCCGAGCCCCATTATACCTGCCCCCTGTCCTAAGCACCCGAGTCCCTGCAGGCTCGACCTGTCACCACGCGGTCCCAGGTCTGCCATAGAAGAGAAGGGAGTCAGGATGGGACCCCGCAGGGGAAGGTGCCCACGGCCCCTCTGAGACCACGGAGACCTGGGACTTCTCCGTTAAAGAGCTCACCAACTGGCGGATTGGTACCGCCAGCGGTCGGGCGAACAGCTGGCTGCGTGGCTGCTCCGCCTGTGGGACGAGGGGGCACCCAATGTGAGCCATTCTCACCAGGAGGCGAGTGCCCTGGGGAGCTTGCGGACTAACAGAGCATTAATAATGGTCTGCGGGCACCACCGGGAGGGATCGGGGACACCGCTGCCCGATGGGATAGGGTAGTGGCTGCCATGAGAGCCCAGTACCTTACCCTCCTCGAGTGGGATTTATATGCGCGATCACAGTGGAGCATGATCAGTGAGGGCACCAGGTTCATCTGGGAATGGGCACTAGTGACCAGCATATACGCAGGGACGGGTGACCTCAGGCTGTTATAAAATACCATCACGACCCGTGCGCTAGCGGGGTACCAAGTTGCCACTGCTCACCCCAACCTCAGGCCAGTGGTCCTGCTCCTCATGGGACCCGCCAGCGGGAAGACGGTACGGGAAGCCATTACTCTCCTGGAGGGGTTAGAATACATGCAGCGGGGGGTGGCCACGCAGGTCCTTAGAGCGGAGACGAAGGCTGGGGATGCAAGCAGCAAACAGCTGTACCTGGACCTGTTGCGCGCAGGGGTGGACCGTGCTTCCATAGATGGGATCCTGACCCCCGCTCTCTATGCACGATGGAAACTCTGTGGGGGAAAGCCTGGCCGGGGGATGCCTCGCGACCACCCTAGGGCCAAGCCCGACACCGGGGGCGCCCCCAACTGCTGTACCACGTTGGCTGCCCCTGCAGACACCAATACAGCCTCCGCACCTCCCCCACCTGAAACAGCTTGTCCTGTCCTCCAGGCTCAGCTGCGAGAGGGATAGTCCCACTTCCGCCAGCAGGAATCCTCACCCACAGGGTGGCAGCTCCCTACCCCTCTCCCATAGGATGAAGGCAAGGGACCAGCTCCTCCAGCATGACAGCTCATGGGGAAACTAGTAGCCATTTGGGTCTCTGGGGGGATGGTGGGCAACTATCGTCCACTGGGCCACCACCCTCATTTTAGTTGTAATAGCGGTCCGCATTTTGTGCTGTGCATGCCGACATGTTAGAACCACTTCTGCCTTCCATTAAGTACCACACACTGACATGTATTTCTGTTAGCTTAGTTGTAGCTATCCCCATGATTGGCCTGTAGTATAACTTCCGAGGGGTGGAATGTAGTATGAAAGTCCAGGGGTCAGATGGCAGGGACAACACTACTGACCCCCATGGTCGGATGATAGCATTGCCTATCAGGTCGGAAACTGCACCACTGTCAATCAAGGGTCCGGCCTCGCCCCACCCATTAAAGAGCACACCTGAGGATTGGCTCGCAACCCACCTTTGTTATTGACCCTGAATAATTGACTTGTTTTACCTGAGTGGTTCAACCCCGCTACAGCCCTATAAAAGATGGTACACGTGGGCTGTCTTTCTCTTTCCCAATTGCTGCTGGGGTCGAGACCACAGGTGAGAGGGTGCACTTCTACAGGGGTCTAGGAGCGTCCTTAGTAGATCCCCAGTAGCATAGAGCCATTGTTTGTCCCAATTTGGGGGTCCAGACAACGTATTTGTTCGTTCCCTGATCATTTGTACTAGTTTGCTGTGTGTGTGAGAGAGAGAGAGAGCGTGTGTGCACATCACCCCTGTTGCGACTCCCCCCAAGTTGAACGATCACCCCAGTGCGAGTGTGCGAGGGTGCATTTGTTCCTTCACATTTTGTTCCCGCGTCGGTCTTTGTGAATAAAATCCTCTTTTTAAAGCACAAAGACTGTGTGTCCAGATATCTCTATCTTTAAGATACCAAAAGAACCTTTGTCACAACATTCATGCACTCAACCATTTCTTGGCATAGATTTGAGGAACTGTCAGAAAATAGGAGAAACCTGGCAAAACATGAGCAGAATGAGGTTATTCAGCCCTTTAAGCTGCTCTGCTGTTCAATGTGATCATGTCCCTTTCTGTCGAGAAATCTATTTGCCTCCTTTCACTGACTTGGCCTCCACAGCCTTCTGTCGTGAAGAAATTTCTCCCCATCTCAGTCTTAAATCTTTTAACCCATATCCTGAGACTGTGACCCTTTTGATTCTAGAACTCCCAGCCAGAGGAAAGAACCTGCATTCATCAGACTTATCAAACTCTGTCCAAGTTTTGTAGCTTTCCATGAGATCTCTCAGTCTTCTTAGCTCGAGGCTCGTTGTCCCAATCTCTCCTCATGTGACAATTCCACCACCCCTGGAATCAGCCTGGTGAGCCTTTGCCTCACTCCCTTTTTAACAAGTGTTACCCTTTCTTCGGTCAAGAGACCAAAACTACACCTAATCCTCCATGTCTCATAGGCCCTGCACAGTTGCGGTAAAACTTCCTTGCTGCTGTTCTCAGAATCTCTTGTAAAATGTCATTTGCCTTCTCAACTGCTTGTTTTACCTGCATGGTTGCTTTTAGTGACTGTTGTTAGATCAACATTTCCCAGTCTGTCACTATTTACATTATAGCGTTAACTTTCTGTGTTTCCTACATTAAGTCACAAGAAAATAATTTTAATTATTTCATAATTATTCTCATAATAATATTATAATATTTCTTTATCAGGCACATGTACATCGAAACACACAATGAAAGGTGTCTTTTTGCATTAAATGTGTGGGGAACAGCCCGCAAGTGTCGCCACGTTCCAGCACCAACATAGCATGCAATGTATCATAACTTCCTAACCCATACGTCTTTGGAATGTGGGAGGAAACCGGAGCACCCGGAGGAAACCCACACAGACACGAGGAAAACGTACAAACTCCTTACAGACAGCAGCAGAGTTGAACCCGGGGCGCTGACCCTGTAATTGCGTTATGCTAACCGCTACACTACCGTGTCTGAAAATAGGAAAAGGTGTAGGTCACCAGGTCCCTCAAGCCTGCCCCACCATTTAATGTGACCATGGCTGATCTCTGCCGGCCTCAACTCCTTCCAAAGTGGCTGACTCAACATTTATCCGTGTAATATTGCTTCGACACAATGTACCTACCACTCGTTCAATTGTCTAAATTGCCTTAATCTTTTAATTTTTTTACTTGCACCTCAGTCCCTTTGCTTTTGGTAGCCATGGATGCGTTGGGCCGAAGGGCCTGTTTTCTGTGCAGTATAGCTCAATGACTCAATGACTCTCCCGCTCATGGTGGACAAGGCACATCAGTTGGGCTCACAACTGCATTCCAGGAAAGAATTAACATGTACTGTTCCTCTTTATCCCTCGCACATTTTTCCGAAATCCATTGAAAAAATATCTGAATGAATTACAATACATAAACTAGAGAGGCACCAACAGTTTGCTGAGCATTAATGTGACTTACTGTCCTGCCCGACCTCATGCAACAAAGTGAACGTTTTGCAGGGTAATTTACAATGAAGGAGGCCCAACTACTCAACATTCAAGTTATTTCCTTTGACCGCAGTGGAGAAGGCTGCAGACAGCACAATGTGTGGAGGTACACTGGTCGTTCCACGTTTCACTACACACAGAATTACCTCCTGAATTTGCCGTCAGTTTGATGGTGAATGAAAGTCAACACCAACAGTTCTGCCATCTTAGAATCAGAAAATCTCGACCTGCAATACTCACGATCTGCTGAGTCTCCAAAGTCGCTGACAGTCGCTTAGTCCTTCTTTAGTTTTAGACCAGCTCCCATTTGTCTTGGTGATCAATGCTCTTTTGTTACACAAACCGAGCTTCCTTCATTTATCAGTTACCCAAGTATTTCAATAAATAATTCTTTGAATCCTTGAACTGCTTCCGCTGTTGTCTCTAATTCTGTGTGATGATAGTTATTGTTCGTCTGATGCTTCAGCCTTAACCCTCTAATGTCTAGTTTTCCAAAATTTAAATTTTGAACGGTGATTCACCTTTTACCTTCTTTCTTCTAATATTAAATCACTATCATGGTTAGCACCTTTCTCCGAACAATTTGGCACTTGCTCAATTCAAGACTGAAGCACAGGGTCCTAATGTCCCCTTTTTCCCGGGCATCCTCCAGGCTAACGAGCAGTCACTAGAAAACAAAATTGAGGTGCTCAGAGCTAGATTGCTTCATTGGAGGAACGTGAGGGACTGCTTCGTTTTTCTAGATCCACCGCATGGACCAGACGGCAGCGTCGGTAAGGGAAAAGGCGGCAGTGTCTGCTTTATGATAAACTCGTCGTGGTGAACGGATGTGGCGGTTTTGTCCCATTCCTGCTCCCCCGACCTGCAACATCTGGCAGTGAAGTGCTGAACGTTCTACCTACCGTGGGAGATCTCCGCCGTCATCCTGACTGCAGTCTACATCTCACCGCAGGCAGACATCAAGCTGGCACTTGAGGAACTGAGTGCTGTAATCAACAAGAACGAAGGGGCGTACCCCGACGCCTGTCACATCGGGGCGGGAGACTTTAATCAGGCGAGCTTGAAGAAGTCTCTGCCGAACTACTATCAACCATCACCTGCGACACTAGAGGACTCAACACACTCGACCACTGCTGTACCACCATCAAGAATGCCGACCGCTCCATCCCTCGCCCGCACTTTGGTAAATCCGACCACCTGGCTGTGCTTCTTCTGCCTGCGTACAGACAGAGACTGAAGAGCGCGGCACCGGTGAAGAGGGTGATGAAGAGCTGGACGGCAGAGACGGAGGAGAGAATTCGTGATTGATTCTAGTCAGTGGACTGGACCATGTTCGAGGATTCGTCAGCCGACCAAAATGAATCTGCCACATCATCTCTGACTTCGGAGTTTAAGGAGATTCGCCTTGTGACCAAACACTCCAACAAACTTCCACAAATGTACTGTTGAAAGTATCCGAACTGGTTGCAACATGGTCTGAACGGCAATTTGAATGCACAGGAACAGAAAAATCTGCAGAGAATAATGGACTCTGCCCAATACATCACGGGCACATCACTCCCCACCATCGGTAGTATCTACAGGAGGCGCTGCCTCAAGAAGGCAACATCTATCATCAAATATCCCCACCATCCGGGTCATGCCATCTTCTCACAATTAACACCAGGCAGGAGGTACAGAAGCCTGAAGTCCCACAGCACCAGGTTCAGGAACAGCTACTTCCCTTCAACCATTCAGTTCTTGAATCAACCACTACAACCCTAATCCCCAGAGTTTAACAACAGAATGACCACTTTCATCACTCTACACAAAAATGGACTGTCGGTTTTTGTTCTAATTGTGTTCTTTCTCGTAAAAATTGTGTTTAATTTGTGTTTCTCTTGTGAATGCTGCTCATCTGATGCTGTGCCTGTGATGCTGCTGCCAGTAAGGTTTTCATTGTACCTGTGCACACATCGATTTGTGCAAATGGCAATCAACTCAGATTTAACTTTGACTTTAACTTTGATCATTCCACAAACTAAATCCACTGTGTCTGTTTATTTTTTAATGGCAAGAAGTTGCAGGTTGATCTGTTCTGTGGGCTAAAGAGAGCTTTCACCAATACATCCACCCTTTCAGACATGCCTTACTTTTCCTGGAACAAATGGAAGCAGGAATTATACATAAATATTAATCAAAACAATCCTGGACGTCATTTGCTTTACCATGCTTGTTTCAATAAATGGAATTAACATTTTAAAATAACAAAGATGCCTTCCTGATCTGCTCCCTGGTGACTGACGTCGGGTATAGATATAACAGACTGTGAATGCAGTGTATTGTGTGCTTAAAGCTTTCAACAGCAATGCATGGAGTTCCACAAATCTTGGGGTTGGCCATTTGCTTTTCCATCATTGCAGTCATTGGCATTCCTGGTAAAGTATTGGTGTTAATTATCAATCTGAAAAATGTTGTGAAATGTTGCATCACTGCTGTGTTTACTGGGATTGTTGCTTTCTGTCGATTGTAGATTTTTACCCCTTTGCTGTTCTCCGAGTGTCATTAATGACCTTTCATTGTTTTCTCCCATTGGTTGGAACCAGTTTAATTGAATATTTTATTCCTTTTAAATCCTATTATATCATCTCTTCTCATTCTGAAGATAAACACCAAACGAAAATGGAAGAAATTTCTTTTCATATGGCACTTGTATGAAAAGTTACAGTGACAATTTGACACCTAATTTACATTAATGAGTTTAAAAGAGGACGTGGAGTATTTAGAAAACAGCATAAGAATATTGAAATAGTGGAACTGAGGATCCAGTAAGTCAGTAAGTGCAGGATGGGTCTTTGAACTGGAGATTTTGTGATTCAATGTACTGGCTGCAGAGAGGTGATGAAACTGAATTTATGGAGAGTGCAATGTGGAAGATCGGTCATTGATGAATCCACATGGACAGGATTTTAGCTCAAATCAGTGGAGGCAAGAGGAGAAGCGCATGGTGTAATAGGGCTTGATTCTTGTTAGATTCTTGGTGAAGGAGAAAAGTTGTGGGATGTCTTTAACTACATGTAGATTAATAATGATGAACATGGGGAGGGATCAGAGTAAAGTACAGTTGGTCCAGTTGGTGCACTGTCTCTGTGCCAATGGAAAAAGCCTCATTCCACTTTTTAACATCATATCTACAGTACTCTTCAAATACACATCCAAATGTGGTTTAAATATGCGTATATGTCGTTGTCGGGAAGTGAGTTCCAAACATCCATCTCTGTGTCTTCACAAGAGGAGAGGTCGATGGCATTGTTGTACCAGAAGGAGAAATATTGAATGAGGTGGAACGAGTAGAAAAGAAGCTTTTACATGATTTTCAGTCACATGGAAGTGCTGATGAACAACACAAAAATCAGTGGTGTTGACTGTGTTGAAGTTTTCAGTGGAAGATAATGTTCTTGCTCTGGATTTTTTCCACAGAGACAGACTCTCTGGTAAGATCCAAACTGAAGTATGTTGCAACATCACAGCGCAGTTGATCACATGATAGAATTCTGAGTGAGGTAACTGTCTGTCAACTCAATTTCAAGTGTCAAACCAATAAAAGTCGCACTGAACACCGTCAAGAATAATTTTATCTGAGGTCCACTTTTTATCTTCTTTGTCACAGAAACACTTTCAAAGAACAAAATATGCACAAATACACAACGTATACATTCAAAACAATCTACTCCACACACTAAAATACACACCACCCACAAAAAACACATCACACACTCACCACACACACAAAATACACTCCACATACAAATATACAGTATATAGCACTTACACACCACACATGGCCACACAAGCACTTATTCTCACAACAGACACTCACACATAATCTCACTCACACACCCCACACACACACACACACACACACACACACACACACACACACACACACACTCACTAACACACACTCACTCTCTCTGTCTTCCTCTATTGCAGCTAACTTGGCCGTGATTGGGGTAATGTTCCGCAGACGGTGCGGTCTTTCCAGATGTATCATTGTCTACCTGTTGTCGATGGCAGTGACGGATCTCCTGGTCATTATCACAGCCGTGATATTAAACCGGATTGTTCCCATGACTTACCGTGTAATTTCTTGACCTTCGCTCCGGCCTGCAGTGCGAATCTTGCAGTAACTTACGGTGTAAGAGACTGCTCCGTCTGGGTGACGGTGATGTTCACCTTTGATCGCTGTGTTGTGATTTGCTGCCAAAGATTGAAAACGAAATATTTCGCGGAGCGAACGGCGGCTGTGGTGATCGGAACTGTTACTGCCCTGAGCTGTTTCAAAAGTGTATTTTACTATTTTATATATTAACCTCCTCATAAGACTGAGACCACACTGTGCAAGGTTAAGTCAGCATTTTATACCTCGCCTGGCTGGATAGCATATGACTAGATCGATGGCATTTTAGTCCCTTATCTGCCATTCGTTCTAATTTTGCTGTTCAATTTCCTACATTTTAAGTGCCATTAGAATCCGCAGGAGACTCCAGGGCGGCGGGAACAGTGAGAGACAGAGCGATCCGGAGATGGACAGCCGCAGGAAGTCTTTCGTCCTGCTCCTCAGTATCTCGGGTATCTTCATCCTCTTGTGGCTACTGACACAGATAACTTTCCTCTACATTCGCATTGCCAACGTCACTTCCTTTACAGGTTCCAATTTCAGTGACTCAGTTTTCCCTCTGGAAGAAAGCGGGTACGCGCTTCAGTTCTTTTATTTATTTATGCAGGGACACAGAGTAAGATCAGAGACGAGGTAAAGCTGGGGCTGAAATATCCACTGACTCTCATTAATAAATTACTGAAATAAACAATGTTTATTCTTCGGGAACAATTTATGTTGCAATCTGCCCTCGTCTTGTTCTCTGTCATCTCACCTGCTCAGTCCTTTATTCATAGAATTGTACAGCACGGAAACAGTACCTTTAACCTAACTTGTCCATACCGACCAAGTTGCCTCACAGAGTGCAAAATGAAAGGACAGGGGTCAAACGACAGTGGCGACACTACTGAGCCCCATGGTTGTTAGATAGCATTGCCTGTCAGCTCGGAAGCTGCACCACTGTCAGTCAAGGGTCTGGCTCCGCCCCACCCATTAAAGAGCACACCTGAAGATTGCTTGTAGCCCACCTTTGTTCTTGACCCTGAATCATTGGCTTGTTTCACCTGAGCGGGCTCCACCCAGCTACAGCCCTATAAAAGATGGTACATGTGGGATCTTTCCTCTTTTCCGATTGCTGCTGGGGTCGAGACCACAGGTGAGAAGGTGAACTTCCAAAGTGGTCTAGGAGCGTCCTGAGTAGATTCAGGGGGTCCAGACAACATATTTGTTCGTTCCCTGATCGTTTGTACTAGTTCATTGTGTGTGTGTGTGTGTGTGTGTGTGTGTGTGTGTGTGTGTGTGTGTGTGTGTGTGTGTGTGTGTGTGTGTGTGTGAGCGTGTGTGCACTTCAACCGTTGCGACTCCCCCCACGTTTCGTGATCACCCCAGTGCGAGTGTGCATTTGTTCGTTCACATTCTGTTCCCGCGTCGGTCTTTGTGAATAAAATCCTTCTTTTAAAGCACAAATACTATGTGTCCAGATACCTTTATTTTTAAGATGCCAAAAGAACATTTCTCATAACAATTGATGCTGCGAGCAGGGTCTTAAGGGTATTGGCTGGACACAGACACGGGTGGGATGTTCTGGAACAAGGGGAAGAAAGAAAGTGTAGACACTGAGGAGAGTATCTCCGATGTACCGACGAGAGAGAGGGATTTGGGAGATTGGCCAGTCTGCTGGCAGACCACGGGAAGCCAGTGGACTGGGCTGAACAGTTAGATCCACGTGGTAAGAAACTGGGGCACCACGTGGTGGCCCTTCTCCAGAAGTCGGAGCTCCCCAGAGCCAAAGAGAGTCAAAGGGGGATGGTACCCCCACAGGGGAAGGTGCCCACGGCCCCTCCGAGACCATGAGACTTCTCCGTTAAAGAGCTCACCCAGCTGGCGGATCAGTACCAGCGGTGGGGCGAACCACTGGTTGCGTGGCTGCTCTGCCTGTGGGACGAGTGGGCCCCCAATGTGAGCCTCTCTCACCAGGAGGTGAGTGCCCTGGGGAGCTTGTCGGACCAACAGACCATTAATAACAGTCTGCGGGCACCACCGGGAGGGATCGGGGACGCCGCCACCCTGTGGGATTAGGTAGTGGCCGCCGTGAGAGTCTGATACCCTACCCTCCTCGAGTGGGATTTATATGCTAGACCACAGTGGGGCATGGCCAGTGAGGGCACCAGGATCATCTGGCAATGGGCACTAGTGACCGGCATATATGCAGGGATGGGTGACCTCGGGCTATTAGAAAATAGCATCGTGACCAGTGCGCTAGCAGGGTACCTGGTTGCCACCGTGCGCCCCGACCTGAGGCCAGTGGTCCTGCCCCTCATGGGACCCAGCAGCGGGAGGACAGTACAGGAAGCTAATACCCTCCTGGAGGGTTAGAATACATGCAGCGGGGGGTGGCCACACAGGTCCATGCCCAGTGCGGAGACAACGGCTAGGGACACCACCCCTCGCCTGTCACACAAGCGGCTGTACCTGGACTTGTTGCGCGCATTGGTGGACTGCGCTACCATAGATGGGATCCCGACCCCCACTCAATGTGCATGATGGAAAGAGCTCTGTGGGGGAAAGCCTGGCCGGGGGACGCACCGTCACCACCCCGGGGCAACGTCTTAAAGGGACAGTCTCTTTACACCAACCGGGGCAAGTTCACGTTTGGAATCTCCTGTGCTACGGTGGTGGTCGGGGTGGCCAAGTGGGTGCCGATCATTGTTCCCCCTCCCTCCAAGGCAGTTTGCCGTATGCAATATAGGGTGCCAGGGGAATACCAACACATCACAGAGGCCGTCCAAGCCCTGCTGCGGGAGGGAGTCGTCAGACCCGCAGCATCCCCTTTTAATAGCCCCGTCTGGCCCGTCCGCAAAAAGAACGGGACTTTGCGCATGACGGTAGACTACCGACACTTAAACAAGGCTGCCGCCCCTCATGTCCGCGGTACCCAACATTGTCACTTCAGTCGAAGATATTGCAGGGCGCCCAGACCTGGTAGATCTAGCTTAATGCATTTTTCTCCATCCCCCTGCACCAGACCTCCCAGGACCAACTTGCATTCACCTGGCACGGGAGGCAATATACATTCCGACGTCTACCACAAGGCTACATGCATAGCCCCACCATCTGCCACGGCTTAGTAGCCAGAGATTTACAAGCCATTCACTTCCTCCCAGGGGTGTCAGTCACTCATTACATAGATGACGTACTTTCACAGGGGCCTTCGGAGGCTATTGTCTCAGAGGCTTTTGATATGTTAATATCCTCCCTCAGAGAACGGGGCTGGGCCATTAATATGGAAAAGATACAAGGCCCATCCCAGAATGTATTGTTCCTGGGCATACAGTGGCATGCAGGCAGAAGAGAAATTCCTGACACTGCGAAGAACAAAATTTTAAATTTTGCTGTCCCCACCAACAAGACGGACACCCAGAGTTTCGTGGGCCTCCTTGGCTACTGGTCGCAACACATCCCTCACCTGACCAAACTCCTGAGACCACTTTATAAGATCTTCTGCAAGAAAGCCTCTTTCTTGTGGGGGCCTGAACAGCAGGCCACTATTGAAGGAGCCAAACGGCGGAAAGATTCCGGATGATTGCCTTTCCTATGTATGGAACAGCTCGACTGTCCCGAGACGTCACAAGGACAACCAGCGTGCTCCAGACAGTGGCTGACGAAACCAACAGTCACTGCAACGTTCAGGTATGCCCTGACCCAGACGACAGCAGAACTGGCTGCCGTCAGGCTGATAGCCCTTCAGAACAGGATGGCCCTGGACTACTTACTTGCTGCAGAAGGTGGAACCTGTGCAGTGGTTGGGAAGGAGTGCTGCACACTTATCCCAGATGCATCCAGCGACATCACGGACCTGGCTGCTCACACTGGGGACTCGGTAACTAAAATTCAAAAGGCAAGGGACCAGCACCTCCAGCATGACACCTCATGGAGAAACTGGTGGCCGTTTGGGTCTCTGGGGGGGATGGTGGGCAACTATCGTCCACTGGGCCACCACCCTCGTTTTAGTTGTAATAGCGATCTGCATTTTGTGCTGTACATGCCAACTTATTAGAACCACTTCTGCCTTCCATTAAGTACCGTACACTTACGCGTTTTTCTGTTAGCTTAGTTGTAGCCATCCCCATGATTGGCTGCGGTATAACTTCCGAGGGGTGGAATGTAGTATGAAAGGCCAGGGGTCAGATGGCAGTGACAACACTACTGACCCCCATGGTCGGATGATAGCATTGCCTATCAGGTCAGAAGCTACACCCATGAAAGAGCACACCTGAGGATTGGCTTGTCACCCACTTTTGTTCTTGACCCTGAATCATTGGCTTCTTTGAATTTCCTGAGTGGGCTCCACTCAGCTACAGCCCTATAAGAGATGATACACGTGGGCTCTCCCTCTTTTACGACTGCTGCCGGGGTCAAGACCACAGGTGAGAGGGTGCACTCCACAGGGGTCTAGGAGCATGCTAAGTAGATTCCCAGTTGCATAGAGCCATTGTTTGTCCGGATTCGGGGGGCGGGGGGGGGGGGTGTTCAGAAAACTTATTTGTTTGTTGCCTGATCGTTTGTACTAGTTCGTTGTGTGTGTGAGCGTGTGTGCACTTCACCCCTGTTGCGAATTTCCCCCACATTTCGCTATCACCCTAGTGCAAGTGTGCATTTGTTCCTTCACATTCTGTTCCCGTGTCGGTCTTTGTAAATAAAATCCTCCTTTTGAAGTTCAAAGAGTGTGTGTCCAGATACCTCTATCTTTAAGATCCCAAAAGAACCTTTCTCATAACACCAGCCCCTTAAGACACTAGGTGGTCTAGTTTATACCAGGGAAGATAAAATCTCCCAATGATACAAACCTGTTATTTTTATAGCTATGTACAATTTCTCTGCACTTCTGCTCCTCAAATTCCCACTGACTATTGGGAACAATTTAGAAGCTGATGGGGAGGGTCAATCTGAGCCACACCAGATTGACCCTCCCCATCTTGCTTCTAAATTCTACCATTTATGTCTGCACTGGACGATCCCCCAAGAATGCCATCTCCAAGTACTGCTGATATGTCCTCCCTTATCAAAACGACAACACCCCCTCCTCACTTACCTGTACCCCTGTCACGCCGATAGCATCTGTATCCTGGAATTGCCCTTCTCTCGGCCATGTTTCTGTTATGGCTACAACATCACAGTCCGTAGAGCCAATCCATGCTCTGAGTTCGTACGCCTTACCTGTTAAACCTTCTGCATTGAAATAAATACGGTTTAACTCTGTATTCCTTTCTCTGTCTTTACTGTGCCCCTTGCCATCCTGATCACTAAACTTGCTCTCTCTGGCTACTGCTTTATCCCATGACTTGCTCCTGCTCAGAGTCCCACCACTTCCCCCACCCCACTCCCCCCCCCCACCCAGCCAATCTAGTTTAAACCCTCCCGTGCAGCACTGGTAAATTTCCCTGCAAGGATATTGGTTCCTCTCTGGTTCAAATGCAACCTGTCCTTCTTGTACAGGTCGCCTCTACCCCAAAAGAGATCCCAATAGTCCAAGAAGCTGAATCCCTGCCCCCTGCACCAGCTCCTCAGCTAGAAATTTATCGGGTCTCTCTTTCTATTTCTGACCTCGCTGGCACGTGGCACTGGGAGTAATCCGGAGATCACTGCCCTCGAGGTCCGGCTTCTTAACTTCTTACCCAACTCCCTGTGCTCATTCTGCAGAACCTCATGCCTTGTTCTACAATCAAATGCTCCTCATACGTTAACCCATTCACTTCTGCCATCATTCTCGTAAACCTCCTCTGGACCCTCTCCAATACCAGAAAATCCTTCCTTAGATATGGGGACCAAAACTGCTCACAATCCTCCAAATGTGGTCTGACCAATGCCTTATAAAGCCTCAGCATTATATCCTTGCTCTTATATTCAAGTCCTCTCGAAATGAATGCTATCATTGCATTTCCCTTCCTGACTACTGACTCAATCTGCAAGATACACTTTAGGGAATCCTGCACTGGGATTCCCAAGTCCCAATGCACCTCTGATTACTGAATTCTCTCCGTTTAGAAAATAGTCTACACCTTTATTCCTTTTACCAAAGTGCATGGCCATACACTATTTTCCATGTGCCATTTCTTTGCCCATTCTCCCAGCCTGTACAAGTCCTTCTGCAGACTCCCTGCTTCCTCAACACTACCTGTCCCTCCACCTATCTTTGTATCATCCACAAACGTGGCCACAGAGCCGTCAATTCCATCATCCAGATCATTAACACATAACGTGAAACATAACGGACCGAACACTGACCCCTGAGGAACACCTCGAGTCACCGGCAGCCAACCAGAACAGGCCCCCTTTATTCGCACTCTTTGCCTTCTGCCAGTCAGCCAATCATCTACCCATGCTGGTCCCTTTCCTGTAATACCATGGGCTCCTATCTTGTTTCACAGCCTCACGTGTGCCACCTTGTCAAAGGCCTTCCGAAAATCCAAGTAAACAACGTCCACTGACTCTCTTGTCTCTATCCTGTCTGTTACTTCCTCAAAGAATTCCAACAGATTTTTCAGGCAAGGATACCATGCTGAATTCGGCATTTTTATCAGGTGCTTTGAAGTAACCTAAAACATCCTTAAAAATGGAGTCGAACATCTTACCAGCCACTGAATTCAGGCTAACAGGCCTATAATTTCCTGTCATTTGCCTCCCTTCCTTCTGAAATAGTGGAGTGACTGAAAGTTTCCTCTCCACTGCTGCACCTCTCCCACACTCCCACACATCCCACTCCCTCTGCCAATTCCTGCCCACACTCCCAGCCACACACTCGGCCCCAATCCCAATGCACTCTATCTCCACATATCTCCCCGTTCCCAACCAGACTCTGTTCACACACTGTTGTGAGAAAGGTTCTTTTGGAATCTTAAGGATAAAGGTCTGGACACACAGTCTTTGTCATTTAAAAATGGTTTATTAACAAAGACAAACGTGGGGACAGAATGAATAGGAACAGATGCACACTCACACTGTCAAGCAGGAGATCATAATGTGGAGGGAAATCACGACAGAGGCTGAGGTGCGCGCGCACACACATACACACACACACACACACACACACACACACACACACACACATACATACACACACAATAATTGGGTACAAATGATCAAGGAATAAACAATACAATGTTTGGACACCCTTATTCTGGACAAACATTGCCTCTTTGGTCTCGGGAGTCCTTAACTAACTGGCCTGCAGTAGTGCACAGCTCACCTCAACGTCCTCGGAGACTGAGAGATAGAAAACCAAACATGGAGCACTTTCATGCTGCTGGGGGGCTGGGGGGCCCAGCAAGGACAAAGGTGTTTTAAACGGGTCAATGGTAGATGTGCCCAGGAACAAAGATGTTCGCACAGACCAATCCGAGTGGTCCAGCAAGACAAAGGTGTTTACCTAGTGGGGTGGAGCCAAACCTTGATTGACAGTGGTGTCGCTTTCGGTCATGTGCTCAATGGTGTCATCCCAGCCAGAGGGGCCAGTGTTGTCACGGTCACATGACAGCCATGACCTTTTACACTACATTCCACCCCCAGAAAGCTACACCACTCACCAATCAAGAGAATAACTGCAACTAAACAAAGAAATATACTTCAGGGTGCTGTACTAATGGAAGGCATAAATGGTTCTAATAACTTGACAAGCACAGCACAGAATACAAAAAACAATAACAACTGAAACGAGGGCAAAAATCTCTCTCAACTAGAACGGGAGCAGTGGCCCAGTGGGTGACAGCTGCCCACTATCCCCCCAGTGACCCAAACAGCCACCTGTTTCCCCATGAGGTGTCGTGCTGGAGGAGCTGGTCCCTCGCTTTTTGAATTTTGGCCACCGAGTCCCTATTATGAGCACCCAGGCTGGTGGTGTTGCTGGATTCATCAGGGATAAAAGTGCAGTACACTTTACTAATCACTGCACACGTACCACCGTCAGCAGCAACTAGGTAATCCAGGGCAATCCGTTTCTGCAGGGCTACCAGCCGGACGGCAGCCAGCTCCGCTGCCGTCCTCGTTTCGTCAGCCAGCATCTGGAGCACGCTGGTCATTTGTATGACCTTACGGGGAAGGCTATCATCCAGAAGCTCCCCACCTCCACGATGTCCCTCCTGTCCCTGTGGCCGCTGCATGCTGGGTTATCCCCAAGTTCATCGAGAGCGTGGATATAGGGCACCACGAACACAGGAAAGCAGCAGCTGTACCAGCTCGTGGGGAGCCACCGGTAGGCACGGTAGCCACAAATCCAATGGTTCCCATTCAAAGTGCAGGGAGCCCCCAGCTTAACGGCACCATCGGCATTGGTCACAGAGGCACTTGGATACCAGTTTCGCTCACACTCAATATGGCCAACTGAAAAAGTGGAATTGTGCTCATAGTGGAGTCTGCACCAGCATTCCCTTGGCTTACTCAGTGTCTGTGGGATGGCTCTGAGGGTCGGGACTCGGGCGGAGGTCAAATTGTAGGAAGGGAAATACAAGCTCCTGAAACACCCACCCCATTGGGAATCTCTGAAAGAACTGTGCTGCACTGGTGGGGAACTGCTGTCCGGCCCCCCTCCCAAATCGAAATACCAAACCCGACAGGCGCGAAAGGGAAAAGAAAGTCCATGAAAGCAGTTCATTCGAAGAGTATCCAGGGGAATCTGTGTTAGTGGTAGAGCTTCACCAGCGTGTGCGTGTGTTCGGATGCAAGTCCCACAGTCTGATTTATTGGAGGTGCTAGAGAATTCATAAGCAGCTCTGCGCCCTTGGATCTTCCGCCAGAAGCTCCATTCAGCAACTGTCTCACTGGCTGAGATCTGCAATTCAAAAGTGACACCTGCCTGGCGGGGAGCAAGTGGCAGTGCTTGTTCCACAGCTTGCTTTGTTGCTTCAAAAGTGGCCAGTTGTTCAGGTCCCCATAAGAACATGGCTGTTTTACGAGGGATTACGCCATGGCAGAATAGTGAGGCTATGAATATCTAAATCTATCACTGCATGCCAAGGCTTGTCCAGGCACCCTGCAATGGCCTCAGTGATATCTCGGCATCCCCTGGCACTCTGTACTGTTGGCTACAGCCAACCTTGGACAGAGGGTGAACAACAACTGGTTCGTATTTGGCTGCCCCAACCACGACTGTAGCCCACGCGACCCCGAACCTAAACTTGCCCCAGTAGTATGGAGAGACTGTCCCTTTAAGACATTGATCTCTAGGATGCACTCGGGAAAGTTTGCTATCAACACTGTTAAGGCTCGAGGGGGTTGGTTCCCAATGGCCATGCGGACGGTGACCTCTCTCGCGGGCAAAAGGGAACCCCCCAACCCCTCTACCTACATCTGTGCCCCCGTCCATGCGGCGGGGTTACCCGGGATGATGGTGTGTTGGGCACCCGTGTCGATGAGTGCATTCCACCTCTGTATGTTCCCCCTTCCCCAATGTACAGCGACGGGTATATGTGGCCTCAGGTCTCCCAGGCAGGAGAGGGCGGTGGAACAAATGTGCCAGGACCCCTGACCTTCATCCTGTGGGAGGGGGATAGGGGTCTGCCACCCCGTGGGTGAAGGTTCCTGCGGGCGGAGATGGGCTATTTCCTGTCTCAGCGGGTCGCGGAGCTCAGCTTTGAGGGCAGGAGAGACTGCTTCGAATGGGGGAGGGATAGAGGCAGTGCTGTCGGGGGCAGCCCGTGTGGCCCGGAAGTTGGGGGCGCCCCCTGTTGGGCTTGATCCCAGGGTAGTTATGGGTTTTCCCCTGGCCAGATGTCCCCCTGCACTGCTTTTTCCAGAGTGCATAAATGACGAAGGTCGGGATTCCATCCATGCTGGCACAGTCCACCCCTGCACGCAGCAGGTCCAATAGCCGTTTGCACGCAAAACAGGGGGTTGTGTCTCCAGCCTTCATCTTTGCCCAACGGACCTGGGTGGGCTTCCCCCACTTCAATAACTCTAGCCCTTCCAGGAGGGTTATGGCATCCTGCACGGTCTTCCCAGTAGCCGGTCCCATGAGGGGCAGGACAACTGGCCTCAAATCGGGGTGCGCGGTGGTGACCAGGTATCCCATTAGCGATCTGGTCACCCTGGTGTTTTCTAACAACCCATGATCGCCAGGCCTCTCATAGGTGCCAGTCACCAGCGTCCATTCCCTGATGACCCTGGTGTCCTCACTGACTGTGCTCCACTGCGGTCACCCATAAAAGTCCCATTCGAGGAGGGTGGGTACCGGACCCTCACTGCCGTCACTACCCGATCCCACAGGGTAGTGTTGTTCCCAGTCCCTCCATGTGGCGCCCGCAGGGCATTGTTAATGCTCTGTTGGTCAGACAAGATCCCCAGAGCACACGCCTCCTGGTGGGAGAGGCTCACGTTGGAGGCCCCCCCATCCCACAGTCGGAGCAACCATGTAGCCAGGTGCTCGCCCGCTGCTGGCGGTACTGGTCTGCCAGCTGGGTTAGCTCCTTGATGGAGAAATTCCGGGTCTCTGTAGTCTCGGAGGGACCATGGGCACTTCCCCCTGCAGGGTCCTCATCCTGACTCCCCTCCCCTCTGTGGTGGACCTGGGACCGCATGGTGACAGGTCGAACATGCAGGGGTTCGGGTGGGTAGGGGGGAGGGTGGGCACGAGGGAGCCCCTTCTTGTCGAGCACCCCCTCATCGTCCGTATCCATCCATATATCCCCATCCCCCAGCCATACGTCCAGCCCGTCACCACGACCGACCAGGGCTCAGCTTTTAAATGGATCTGGCCGCCAGCCAGCCCTGAGGGCGGCTTGTGCCTGCTGTTCCTGGATCAGCCGGCAGGCGACCTCGGTACCCCGGACCACGAGGTCATTGGCCTGGGTCTGGGCAGTTTGGACTGCCTCCTGGAGGGTGCAACATCGTTGCCGGAGGGTCTCTATCTCTCTTTCCCTCTGCAGGCAGGTATCCTGCAACTGGCCAGTAATCTCGACCTGGCGCCTCAGGAGGGAGGCCAGGAGCCAGAGGGCCCCCCTTCGGCTCACCTTGGCACTGGGGAACCCTGCCTGCTGGAGGAGGGCCACCACATGGTGTCCCATTTTTTCACCACGTGGATCTAACTGCTGGGCCCAGTCCACTGGCTTCCCGTGGTCTGCAGCATGCTGGCCAAGCTCCCAAATCCCTCACTCTCATCTGTCCATTCTGGGATCCTCTCCTCAGTGCCTACACTTCCTTTCTTCCCCTTGTTCCAGAACATCCCACCCGCGTCTGTGTCCAGCCAATACCCTCAAGACCCTGCTCGCGGCGTCAAATGTTGTGAGAAATGTTCTTTTGGATAAAGGTCTGGACACAGTCTTTGTAATTTAAAAATGGTTTATTAACAAAGACAAACGTGGGGCCAGAATGAATGGGAACAGATGCACACTCACACTCTCAAGCAGGAGATTACGAATGTGGAGGAAAATCGCAATAGAGGGTGAGGTGCGCGCGCGCACACACACACGCGCGCACACACACACACACACACACACAATAACTGGGTACAAATGATCAAGGAATAAACAATACAATGTTTGGACACCCTGATTCCGGACAAACATTGGCTCTTCGGACTCGGGAGTCCTTAACTAACTGCCCTGAAGTAGTGCACCGCTTTCCTCAACGTCCTCGGAGACTGAGACCGAGATCGAGAAAACCAAACATGCAGCACTTTTATACTGCTGGGGGGCTGGGTGGTCCAGCAAGGACAAAGGTGTTTTAAACGGGTCAATGGTAGATGTGCCCAGGAGCAAAGGTGCTCGCACAGACCAATCCGAGTGGTCCAGCAAGACAAAGGTGTTTACCTAATGGGGTGAGTCAAATCTTGATTGACAGTGGCGTCGCTTTTGGCCATGTGCTCAATGGTGTCATCTCAGCCAGAGGGATCAGTGCTGTCACGGTCATATGACAACCATGACCTTTTACACGACAGCGGGGTTGATGGGAAAGATAAAATGGGAAGAACAAACAATCTGCTGGAGGAACTCAGCAAGTTGAGCAGCATCTGTTAGGGGGGGGGGAGGAATTGTTGACATTTCAGGTCAAAACCCTGCATCAGGACTGAGAGTGGAGAGGCAAGATGGCCGGGATAAAGAGGAGAAAGAAGTGGTGAGAGAGGACTCTGAACTGATTGGTGGACTGAGGAGGGGTATAAAATGACAGTCTGGTTGTTCTGTCTCCACAAAATGGGAAGAGTTTGGGAGAGCATAAATAGTGCTTGAAGGTCAGTGTGGAGTTAGGGGATTGAAGAGCCTGTTCCCACTCTGGATAAGTGCTCCAAAGACAGATAGCCCTCCGAGAAGAAACATTACCCACTCCTCTGTCTCTAAGGGAAAATAAAATGAGATTGGTGACGGATTAGGGCCAGTGGGTGCTTGAGCGTTGGCATGGACAGTATGACTTTATGAGAGTGCCACAGATTCACTGTCGTCTGAATACATTTCCTCACATCTCTGATAATGTCCTGGCTTTCTCTTTTCTGGAAGAGTTCCTGATAGAAATGAATGGTTAAGGGTGTGGTATCACCTGGCGTCTGCCAGACAGACAGTTGACCTCCAGTTAATTTCGTTCCACTAAAGGCACATCACTGAACTCCTCTAAATCAGAGCTGCGTGCAAGTTCCATTGTGTAAGCTTGGGGCTTTAGCATTTGTCCAAACCAGAGGTCCGTGCTGATGAATCTCTCACCACCTTCCGCTACTGGGCTCTCCAGAGACCCGAGCATCATAATCCTGGAAGCAAAAGCAGCACAGAACAGTAGGAATCATTGTCTTGTACATGGGATGTTCAACCATTTCCCAGGGGAATATCAGGAGCACGAACTTGAGAAGAGAGGAGAGTTCTAACCAGTAACCGGGTCAATCTGCTTCCTGCAACCATTGTCAATCAAGATCGTACTTCAATAAAACTATGTTAATCCACTGAACCATTGTTCAGAACTCCCGATGGTTCAGCAACTGGCTCACCAGGTCATAGATTCCTAGGCAGAGAGTTATACAGCACAGAAACAGGCCCTTCAGCCCAACCTGTCCATACCAACCAACAAGTCTATCAGAGCAGGTCCCACTTATCTGCATTTAGTCCATATCCCTCTAAATCTCTCCTGTCCAGGTACCTGCCCAAATGTCAATTAAACATTGTGATTGTACCCAATTCCATCACTTCCTCCAGCAGCTCGTTCCATACACCCACCACCCTCTGGGTGAAAAACCTGCCCCTCAGGTCTTCTTTAAGCCTCTCCCCTCTCACCTTAAACCTGCGCTCTATAGTTTTAGACTCTCATACCCTGGGGGAAAGGACCATGACCTTATCTACACCCCTCATAATATTATAAACTTCTAGAAGGTCACCCCTCAGCCTCCTTCGCTCTAAGGAAAACAGCCCCAGCTTCTACAGCCTCTCCTTATAACTCAAGCCCTCCAGTCCTGATAACATCCTTGTGAACCTCTCCTGCACCCTTTCCAGCTTAGTGATGTTTGGGTGACCTGAATTACACACAATACTCCAAGTGTGGTCTCACCCACATCTTTGCTGTAACATGACGTCCGAACTGCTGACTCAAAGCCCTGACCGATGAAGGCCAGCATGCCAAACTCCCTCAGCACCACCTTGTCTACCTGTGTCGCTGCTTTCAGGGAACTATGTACCTGCACTCTCAATCTCTCCGTTCTACAACAACACAGTAAACCAAGAATGGCGAGTTATAAACAGTATGCAAGAACAGAGCCCGCTGAGAAGGTGAAGCAGAAAGGATACTCTGATTAATACATAGCAGCTGACAATTCACGAGTAGGAAACAAGGCAGGCAACAATCAGAATACCACACTCAATTCTGCTCACTGCACTTACAGCAAAGTGTGAAGGGACTAAACCTGAGAAAAGATCAAATGAGATAAAATCTGTCAGACTGAAGAAACTGGAATTGTTCCTCTTGGAGCAATGAAGGTGTAGAGGAGGTTCCACAGTGATATACAAGATCACGATAGGTTTACGTACCAAAGGTACACAGAGGTTCAAGGAGCGGGGCACAAATGTAAAATCATCCTCTTTTCTTTTGAAGAGAGTGATTCTGATCTGCAATTCATTGCTGCCGGAAAGATGGCGGAAACAAAATCAATCAAAAGGGGAGAGACACTGAGGGAATAGTGTTCAGTCCAGACCAGGAGAATAACTGGAGTGCTGCACTGGAGACAGAGCAGCTGTTCAGCTTTTCGATTCTGTGAATGAGTGACGTTAACACAACTGGGCTGGCAAACAGCACGTGAATTTCAATATGGATCACAGGACATAAAACAGAGCACAGCAGAAGAACAGGCCCTTCGGTCCACCATCAAACATGGTTGCATAATCCATATCCTCCATTCGCTGCCTGTCTAAAAGCCTCTTAAACACCATCATCGTATCTGCTTCCACACCCACCCCTGGAAGCCCGTACCAGGCACCCACCACTGTGTTATAAATGTGCCCCATACATCTCCTTTACACTTTCCCCCTCTAACCTCATGCCCTCTAGTATCTTACATTTCTACCCTGGGAAAAAGACTCAGAGTCTACCCTATCTATGCCCTTCATAATGTTCTAAACGTCTATCAGGTCTCCCCTCAGCCTCTGCCACTCCATGTTTTCTCCAATCTCTCCTTAATAGTTCACACCCTCTAATCCAATCAGCATCCTGGTGAACCTCTTCTGCACTCTCTCCAAAGCCCCTACATCCTTCCTGTAATGCAGCGACCAGAATTACACACGATAATCTAAATGTATCCTGGATCTTTAACTTTCTGACCAACAGACTACAATCAGTGAGGATAGGCAACAATACCTCCAGCACGATTATTCTCAACAGTGGTGCCTCACGAGGCTGTGTCCTCAGCCCCCTACTCTACTCCCGATACACTCATGACTGTGTGGCCAGATTCTGCTCTAACTCCATCTACAAGTTTGCAGATGATACCACTGTAGTGGGCTGTATCTCAAATGACAATGAGTCGGGGTACAGGAAGGAGATAAAGAGCTTAATGACATGGTTTCATGAAAACAACCTTTCCCTCAATGTCAGCAAAATAAAAGAGCTTCTCATTGACTTCAGGAAAGGGGGCGGTGCATATGCCCCTGTCTACACAAAACGGTGCTAATGTCGAGAGGATTGGGAGCTTCAAGTTCCTAGAAGCGAACATCACCAATAGCCTATCCTGGTCAAATCACAGAGACGGCCAAGAAAGCTCACCAGCGCCTCTATTTCCTCAGGAGCTAAAGAAATTCAGTATGTCCCCTTTGACACTCACCAACTTTTATCGATGCTTCACGGATTGGTAAAGCAACTGCTCTGCCCAGGACCGCAACAGACTGCAGAGAGTTGTGGACACAGCCCAGCGCATCACAGAAACCAGCCTCCCCTCCTTGGACTCTGTCTTTACCTCTCGCTGCCTTGACAAAGCAGTCAGTATAATCAAATACCCCACCCAACCGGGTCATTCTCTCTGCCCTCCTCTTCCATCAGGTAAAAGATACAGGAGCCTGAGAGCACATAACACCAGGCTGATGGACAGCTTCTTTGCCACGGTGATAAGATTATTTAACATTTCCCTTATGCAATGAGATGGACTCTGACCTCATGATCTACCTTGTGACCTTGCACTTTATTGACTACCTGCACTGCACTTTGCTGCAGCTGTGACACTTTACTCTATACTGTTATTGTTTTTACCTGTACTACCTCATTGCACTCTGTACTAACTCAACTTAACAGCACTGTGTAATGAATTGACCTGTATGATCAGTATGTAAGACTTGGACCTTGGCACAAGAGACAATAATAAAGCAATACCTTAAGTTTTTTACAGTTGCTACATCATTTCTGACTCTTATGCTCAATGCCCTGACCGATGAAGGCAAATAGGCCCCATGTTTTCTTCACCACCCTATCTACTTGCACGGTCGTTATTAGGAAGCTATGGACTTGGACCCCAAAATCCCTCTGTATATCAATGCCTCAACTTGAGGTGTTGCATTGGCATGTGGATGTCAAATACTCCTTGGAAGATAAGAATCCACCTCCGGTAAGGATTCACTTGTAATTAGAGGCATGCTAACAAAGTGATTATCACTGCAAGCAAAGCACTGTGGCTCATAGCCAAATAAACTGAATTCAAAGGCACAGAAGTCAGGCTTAGACCAGCCTTTTGATGGCAGTGCATACAAGCAGAACCCGATAATGCAGGAAAATGTCTTAAAACTCTGCCAGTGGTGCCTTGTCAGACAACTTTTTTGCCCCACAGAACATCTAAAATGCAGGTGAACTGAACAAATGAGGTAGCAATATAAACGAGGAGAGGACTGGTCTGGATTTGCGCAAGCATTGCTCCCTCTCCTACCGAACAGGGATCCAATAAGTCCTTCAAGGTGGAGCAGTGATTCACTTGCACTTCTGTCATTCCTGTGCACTGGAGACAGAATGTGTGAGCACTTTGCGGAGCATCCGCGATCAATCAGCGGGAAACACCCCGAGCTTACTGTTGCACGCCACTCGAACCCACCAACCCCATTCCCACCCTGGCCTGTCTGCCTCCTGAAGCATAACAACGAGGCCCAACACCAGCTCAAGGCACAGCACTAACCTCCGTCCCGGCATGTCACAGGCTTACAGATTCAATATCTAATTTCCCTTCTCCATCTGTATCAGCTCTCCACCTCTGCTGCAAGTCATCTGTCTGTGATATTGACTCATTCTTTCCCCTCCCTACTACACGCACCTCGACCTGCAATTTGCTCCATTTATCACGCTGTCTTCCCCTACCTCAGAGTCACAGATTCATACAGCACAGAAACAGACACTTTGCCGACCTTGTCCATGTTAACGATCAAGTACCCATCTACACTAAATCCATTTACCAGCACTTGTTCTGTAGCCTTCTATATCTTGGCGATTCAAGTACTCATCTAGATACTTTTTAAATATGACAGTACCTCCTACCTCCACCACCTTCTCAGGCAACAAATTCCAGACTGCAAACCACACTCTGGGTGAAAATCATTTTCCTCACATCCCCTCTTAACTTTTCACCTTAAACTGCTCACTGGATTCAGATGTCTGCCTGATGGGGGAATATTCATCACGACACACCCTCTCTATGTCTCTCATAATTTTGTAAATAAGGTTGAGCTAGTTGAGAGATTCAAGTTTTTCGGTGTAAATATCACCAACAATTTGTCCTGGTCCAGCCACATTGATGCTACAGCCAAGAATCACACCAGCTTCCCTACTTTCTCAGAAGGGTAAGGAAATTGAGCATATACCCGATGACTCTCAAGATGCATCATTGGCTTGGTATGCCCAAGGCTATAAGAAATGACAGAGAGTTGTCAACGCAACCCAGTCCTTCACACAAACCAGCCTCCCTGCCATTGACTTTGTCTACATTTACCACTGTCTCGGGTAAGCAGCCAACGTGATCAAGGACCACTCCCGCTCTGGTCATTATCTCTTCTCCCCCTCTCCTATCAGGCAGAAGATAATAAAAGCTTAAGAGCACGTACCACCAGGCTCAAGGACAGTTTCTATCCCGCTGTTAGACTCAAGAATAGACCTTTCTTATGCGAAAAGGTGAATCTCGATCTCCCAATCTACCTCATAGTGGTTCTTGCACTTTATTTGTCTGTCTGCTCTGCATTTTCTCTGTAACTGGAATAGTATACTCGTCATTTTGTTTTGTTATTATGACCTTGATGTATGGAATGATCTTCCTGGATGGCACACAAACAACATCTTTTCACTGTATCTCAATACATGTGACAAAGATAAAACAATACCAATAAGCCTTTATCAGTTCATCCCTTCGCCAAAGGAGATTAACTAAGCAATTATCTCAAACACCTGTGAACAATAGGTAACGTATGTTTAATATTCAAATTGTTTAGTATCATGATACATTTATAATGAATTATTTACAGTAAAAATTAAAATGCAATTGCAAAGCATCTATGCAAAGCTTCGAGTGCCAGCAACCTTTCTGTGCCGACGCTGCAGTGTTTTTCGGATGCTTGCCTTCCGTGTTTTAATTTGGATTGAGATGAGTTTGGAGACTCCCACGAAGGGCAGAGGGTCAGGTTTGGACACTTTCCTGTCCCTTGACCAATTGGTAAAATTGACTTCAGTCTGCTGCTGGTGTCGGGGGAGGAAGCAGCACGAGAACAGTCTCCAGGCTGAGGCAGCAGCTGCCCTTTGATACGCTGCCTCAGCCTGGCACAGAGAGGTGGCACAGACGTCCATACCCTCTGGATATGAGAGCAGCAGGGCTTCCATCGCTATGGTGATGCCCTGGGGGTCTCCGTCAGGGAATTTGCCATACACTGTGAGTGCCTGTGACTCGGCTAACAGCGGGCTGCCATCCCCCGCCTTGCTTGCACCGCTGTTAGTGGATGTGGAGGCCAAGTCGCCTCCGAGATTTCTGAAGTTATTGACTCCACTTTCTGGATTTGATTCCACAGCTTCATCCGGTACCTCGGCAGTGGTGACAGAAGGACTGACGGCTGCATCTGCCAGCTCTTCCCTCGTGGTTGCGAAGCTATCGCTGGTGGCGGTAGGAGGATGGACTAGCTCCACCTTTGCCGGAGCAGGGCAATCCACAGGTCTCAGTGGCAGCTCCAATTCCTCTCTCTGGGAATCGGTCACAGGGCCACAACTCTCAGCGGTTCCCGTTCCTCCTTCAGCGAACTCACACTGGTCCGGACTTTCCCGCATCTCATCTTCACAAGATCCGGGCTTGGTTTCTACTAGAGTCAGGGGATTGCAATCTGAAGGTCCAGTTAATTTCTCATGGCCCAGTAAATACATCATCCACGTTGACATAATCATCTTTCCACAGTGAAAGGGCAAGGGCACAGATACAGGGACGGTGGTGGCGGAGTGAGGGGTAAAGAAAATGCTCACACAGAAGTGCTGAGTATCCTCCCAGAAAAGACCAACAAGGAACAAAGTGCATCTGGTGGAATGGGTAACTACGGAGGCAAGAAACTCGAAAATCCATCAACAGATTGCATAGATACCTTGACGACACCAAGCAATGTCACAATGGCTTCACAACGGACGGCATGACCTCATCAAAACCCCTGGTAGGGAGTGTGGTGGGGGGGGGGGGGGGTTCCTCAAAACTAAAACACGAGCTTGTGGCCAAGGACCAGAGGGCAGAACCCCCTCAGAAGAAGAGGGGCAGGCAATTGTGAAGCATCCTTCCCACACTCGGGATGTCTCAGATGCCCAAAGAAACATTGATTCAAGGGTCAACGTTGTAATATGGGAACACATTTGCAACGCAGCTAAGTTGCAAGCAATGAGACAGGAGATCAGTAAACTGACACCAGAGGTTATAAGCAAAAGGACAGATCCACCCTCCAATCCTTCTGATGGAAAACCCCAACTCTAATCCCAAAGCCCGTGCCTGACCCAAACCTGAAATGGTAAAACCCTAATCCCTAACCATCTCTCCCAGGTCTTAACCTGACACCATCACTGCAATCCCCAAACACAAACCCTGTCCCTGAATAAAACTTGTTAAAATTATCCGAATCCCTAACTCAGTTCCTGACCCAAACCTGATCTTCGGTAGTAAACTCTAATCCCCAACCCTAACTCCTGACCCAAACCCCACTGTAATACATTAATCCTAATCCTGACCCTAACTCTTGAACAAACCCCATGTTTTAATGCTAACACTAATACACAATCCTAAACCCTGACTCAAATACCAATTTATAACAGTAATCCTAATCCAAAACTCTAAAACAGACCACGAATTTATAACACAAACCCCAATCTCAAACCTAAAACCCGATCCGAAGCCCAATTTACAACACGACCCCTATCCCAAATCCCAATTTATGAATGTAACTCCCATCCCTAACTCAAACCTCAGTTATAATACTAACACTAATCCCCAATCTTAAATCCTGACCCACATCCAAAGTTACAACACAAACCCTCATCCCAAACACGAACAAAAACCCTAAATCATAACATTAATCCTAACCACAAACCCCTAACCTGAACCCACCCCTATTCATAACCGTAACACTAATCCCCAGCCTTATACCCTGACCTTGCCCCCAATTCCCAACACTAACCCTAATCCCCAACCCTAAACCCTGAGCCAAACTCCCTCACCCACCCAGACCCAATGTTTAACAGTAACCCCTGTCCCGGACCCAACCCCCATTTACACCACTAACCCTGATCCCTAACATTGAGCTAGAGCCCATCCCCGGACCCTGACCTTGCCCCCAGCTCCAACCCTCACGATGCTCCCTCCGAACAAACCCGAAGCCCATCAGTGAGCACAACTGATGCCCACACAGCTCTCTCCGCAGCGCCGCAAGCCGACGGGAGGCCGGACCGAGGTTCAGGAGAGACACGGAGAGGGGAGAAACCACTCCTTTCTCCCGGGGTGGGAACGACAGATTATGGAGGGGGGAGGTTTGTGAGGCGGGGGTGAAGGGGGTCGGACGGGGCCGATGAGACGGTGGGAGGGGAGTGTGGGGGGGGGGGAGAAGCCGGCGCCTGTAAACCCCAGAGAGAGGTCGGGAGGCGGGTGGGCAGCGCCAACCTGAGGGGCAGGAGACGCGCCGGGGAGGGGAGGGTAGCGGCCGGGCTGCACTCACCGTTACAGGTCCCCGGGCCGCCGGCGCCAACCTCCGTGGTCCCAGCTCGGAGCTCCGCCGTGGGGCACGCGCATCCGTTGGCCGTTTGAAGGCGCCTCACGCGCTCTCCGCCCCCTTTCCCGCCTTCAGCCGATGGCGCAGGCGCACTACGAACGCTGAGGCCAACGGAGCCACCCGCACACGCGCAGTGCCATTGCGGCGGACGGGGGAGGGGAGCCGAAGCAGCAGGCGCACTGCGCGTGCGCGGAGAGACAGGCTGACCAGTAAACAGGCTGTGACCGGTAAACAGGCTGAGGGGCGATGTTGGCGGAACCTGAAGCTGCTCCCCCCCCCACCCCACCCACCGCCCCCTCCCATGGGGACCGCTGTGTGTTTGCCTGATCCCCCCCGTCCTAAATCCACAATCAGTTCCTTGGTTTCGCTGACATTGAGCGCAAGGTTGTTGATCTGACACCACTCACCCGGCTGATCCACCTCACTCCTGTAAATCCAACTGTAAGTTAAATCCATGGAGAGAAATAACAATCTGCAATTTATATTTAAAAAACGACCCTCTTTTGCAATAATCATGAAGGTGCTGAATTGTCATTGAGACACTTCTGGTTCTCTGATGTTCTTCAGGGGAGGGAAGCTGTCGTCCTCACCGTCTGGTGATGTGTCTTTGCAATTTGCACGTCCTGTTTTTATGATTTCTCTGTGTGCGCGTCATTGGAAAGCTTGAATGTGTGGCTGACTATCCCATTGTATAGAGTTATCAAAGTGCAGTTTATTGTCATATGTACAAGTACGTGTGTGCAGAGGTAAATTGGTTTATTATTGTCACATGTCCCAAGGTACAGCGAACAACTTGTCTTGCATACTGTTCATACAGATCAATTCATTACAACAGTACATTTAGGTAGTACAAGGGCAAACAATAACAGTGCAGAATAAAGTTTTACAGTTACAGAGAAAGTGCAGTTCAGGTAGGCAATAAGGTGCAAGGTCAGAACAAGGTAAATTGTGAAGTCAAGAGTTCATCTTATCTTACTGGAAACCATTCAATAGCCTTATAACAGCGGGATAGAATCTGTCTGTGAGCCTGGTGGTACGTGCTTTCAGGCTTTTGTATCTTCTTCCCGATGGGAGGGGGAGAAGAGAGAATGTGGTGCGGTCTTTGATTATGCTGGCTGCTTTACCGATGTCGCGAGAAGTGTAGACAGAATCCATGGAGGGGATGCTGGTTTCCGTGATGTGCTGAGCTGTGTCCACAACCCTCTGCAGTTTCCTGCAGTCTGGGGCACAGCAGTTGCATCACCAAGCCGTGATGCATCCGTATAGGATGCTTTCTGTGGTACATCAAACAAAATTAGTGAGTGTCAAAGGGGAAGTGCTGGATTTCTTTAGCCTCCTGAGGAAGTAGAGGCGTTGGTGAGCTTTCTTGGCCATGGTGTCTTCACAGTTGGACCATGACAGGCTCTTTGTGATGTTCAGTCCAAGGAACTTGAAGCTCTCAAACCTCTTCACCTCAGCACCATTGATGGAGACAGGATCATGTGCTTTGTCCCCCTTCCTGAAGTCAATGACCAGCTCTTTTGTTTTGCTGACATTGAAGGAAAGGTTGTTGTTATGATACCATGTCATTCGACTCTCTACCTCCTTCTTGTATTCCGACACATTGTTATTTGAGATGCAACCCACTACGATGGTATCATCTGCAAATTTGTAGATGGAGTTAGAGCAGAATCTGACCACGCAGTCATGCGTGTATTGGGAGTAGAGTAGGAGGCTGATGACGCGGCCTTGTGGGGCACCAGTATTGAAAATAATAGTGGCAGAGGCGTTGCTGCCTATCCTCAAAGATTGCAGTCAGTTGGTCAGGAAGTCAAGGATCCAGTTGCCAAGGGAGTTGTTGAGTCCTAGGTCTAGAAGTTTGGAGATGAATTTGTTTGGAATTATATATTGAGGCAGAGCTGTAGTCAATAAACAATAGTCTAACGCCGTTGTTAGATGCTCCATAGATGAGTGTAGGGCCAAGGAGATGGCTTCTGTCACGGACCTGTTGCAGCGGTAGGTGAATTGCAGTGGGTCAAGGTTGTCTGGTTGGTTCACGAACCAAATGGTTGAAGGGAAGTTGCTGTTCCTGAACCTGGTGGTGTGAGACTTCAGGCTTCTGTACCTCCTGCCCGATGGGAGCTGTGAGAAGATGGCATGGCCTGGATGGTGTGTGATCTTTGATGATGGATGTTGCCTTCTTGAGGCAGCACCTCCTGTAGATCCTACCGATGGTTGGGAGGGATGTGCCGGTGACGTATTGGGCTGAGTCCACTACTCCCTGCAGCTTCACAGTAGCATAGCGGTTAGCATAACGCTATTACAGTGCCAGCGACCCGGCTTCAATTCCGGCCGCTATCTGTAAGGTAGAATGTTTGTACATTCTCCCCGTAACTTGATGAGTACCTCTGTGTCCTCCGGTTTCCTCCCACATTACAAAGATGTACGGGTTACGAAGTTGTAGGCATGCTGTGTTGGCGCCGGAAGCATGGCAACTGTTGCGGGTTGACCCAGAACATTCTGCGTAAAGATGTTTCGATGTACATTTGACTAATACAGAAATCTTATCTTAGTTGTGCATTTCTACACATATGAATTGCTGTCCCAGACCATGATGCAACCAGTCAGGATACTCCCAACAGTATATCTGTAGCAGTTTGTTGGAGTGTTTGGTGACCAGCCGAACCTCCTTAACCTCCTGAGAGAGATGCTGGCGCCCCTTCCTTGTGATTACATCTATGTGCTGGGCCCAGGAGAGGTGGTGCGATATGTTAACGCCCAGGGATTTGTAGCTGCTGATCCTCTCCACCGCCGATCCACCAATGTGGAATGGCGCATGTTCACCCTCCTTCCCCTTCCTGAAGTCATCAGCTCTTTAGTTTTACTGACGTTGAGCGAGAGTTTGTTGCGGCACAACTCAACCAGGTGAGCGATCTCGCTCCTGTACACTGACCCGTCACCACCTGTGATTCGTCCAACGACGTTGGTGTCGTTCGCGAATTTGTGGATGGTATCGGAGCTGTGCTGAGTCACACAGTCGTCTGTGTGTAGGGGGTAGAGCAGGGGGCTAAGCACGCAGCATTGAGGTACACCTGTGTTAACGTGTTGTTTCCAGACAGGAAGCAGGTCTTTTGGCCCATCAAGTCGTGCTGACCCATTTACACCGATCCTATTTCATTCCCCCTACATTTTCATCAACTTCTCCCAGATTCTACCCCCCACCCACACTCTGGGGCTGAAGTGTGGGTTGGGTTCAAACCCGGGTATCCAGAGCCATGTGGCAGTGGCTTACTGGGACTTGCTGTGTGCAACAATTTTCTGACAATTCAGAGGAAAGTTTTTCTCCCCTAATGAAGAAAAATGTCAAACCTGTTTTCTGACTCTGTCTCTCCTGCCTCTCTTTTTTGAGTACTTCACTGGAATTAGCTGTCTTCCTCTGTCTCTCCTTCCTGTTTCCTACACCCTCTTTGTGTGGTGTGTGCATGTTAGAACACAGAACAGTCCAGCACCGAAACAGGCCCTTCGACCCACATTGTCTGTGTTGAACACGATGCCGAATTAAACTAAACCCTTTCTGCCTGCACATGATCCATCTCCACCATTCCCTGCCTGGTCATGTGACTGTGCAACAGTCTTTTAAACATCTCCATCGTATCTGCTTCCACCCCCACCAGCACATTCCAGACACCCACCACTCTGTCTAAAAAAAAGAGTTGCCCCGCAACCTCCTTTTAATTTTCTCCCCCTCACCTTAAATGCATGTCCTCCAGTATTAATATTCCTGCCCTGGAAAAGGATTCTGACTGTCTACCCTATCTATGCCTCTCATAATTTGAAAACCTCTATCAGGTTTTCCCTCAGCCTCTGCTTCTCCAGAGGAAACAAGCCAAGAATGTCCGACCTCCCCTTATAGCTCATATTCTCTAATCCAGACAGCATCCTGGTGAACCTCTCCTATACCCTTTCCAAAGCCTCCACATTCTTTGAAAAATGGGGCATCCAGAACTACACACAATGTATTTTCAGCATTTTCTGGTTTTGTTCTGGATTTACTGTTTTATGGAACAGAGCCCATTTTACACTTCTAACACAGGGGAGGATAATAATCTATCCCCAAAAGGAAATTGCTTCCCCTACCTCTTTAGTCATAGAGTCGTACAGCAAAAAAACAGACATTTTGCCGACTTTGTCTATGTTAACTGTCAAGTACCCATCTACACTAAACCCGTTTACCAGCATTTGTTCTGTAGCCTTCTATATCTTGGCGATTCAAGTACTCATCTAGATACTTTTTTAAACATGACAGTACCTCCTACCTCCACCACCTTCTGAGGCAACAGGTTCCAGACTGCAACCACCCTTTGGGTGAAAATCATTTTCCTCAGATCCCCTCTTAACTCTTCACCTTAAACCTCTGCTCACTGGATTCAGATGTCTGCGTTATGGGTGAATATTCATCACGACCCACCCTCTCTACACCCCTCATAATTTTGTAAATAGGGTAGAGCTAGTTGACAGCTTCAAGTTTCTCGGTGTAAATATCACCAACATTTTGTCCTGGTCCAACACACTGATGCTACAGCCAAGAAATCACACCAGCACCTCTACTTTCTCAGAAGGGTAAAGAAATTCAGCATATCCCCGATGACTGTCACCAATTTTTACGGATGCACCAGAGAAAACATCCTATCAAGAAGCATCACTGCTTGGTATGCCCAAGGCTATAAGAAATTACAGAGAGTTGTGAACGCAGCTCAGTCCTTCACACATTCAGCCTCCCTGCAATTGACTCTGTCTACATTTCCCACGGTCTCGGGAAAGCAGCCAACGTAATCAAGGACCCCTCCCACTCTGGTCATTCTCTCTTCTCCCCTCTCCTGTCGGGCATAAGATAATAATAGCTTAAGGCCATGTACCACCAGGTTCAAGGACAGCTTCTATCCCACTGTTAGACTCTTGAATAGACCTTTCATATGCTAAAAGGTGAATCTTGATCTCCCAGTCTACCTCGTCATGGCTCTTGCACTTTATTTGTCTGTCTGCACTGCACTTTGTCTGTAACAAGAACATTATACTCTACATTTCGTTTTCTTATTCGTCTTGGCTATCCCTCCAGGTCGAGGATGATGGTCTTCATTCCATTGATCTATTTATGGGCTCTCAAGTTGCTTATGAGTCCAATCTTGGCTCTGAAAGTTCTTACGCATTCAGGACAGGTAGTTCCAGATGGCAGATCTGGCTTTGGTTGTTTCTGTCTCTCTTTCCATTTTCTTTTCCTCTAATTCTGCATATCTGTCGGCTTCGAAAGTTGCTGTTCCTTCTCGGATGATGGTTTGCCAGAGTTTCCTGTCCTTGGCATTGGTTTCCCAATCGTTGATGTCGATGTTACGTTTCTTCATCTTGGCTTTTAAGACGTTTTTGAATCTCTTCTGTTGTCTGCCTCTTCTACGTTTGCCTACTTTAAGCTGGGAGTAGAAGATTTGTTTCGGCAGACATTCGTCTTTCATCCGAACAACATGACCGCTCCATCTTAGTTGGTTCTTGATAACGTAGGCTTCAATGCTTGGTGTTTTTGCTTCATTTAGCACGCTGACGTTGATTCTTCTGTCTTCCCAGCTGATATTTAAGATACTTAGAAAACAGTGTTGATGGAACTTTTCAAGTGCCTTCAGATGTCGACGGTATGTTGTCCAAGTTTCTGATGCATACAGGAGCGTTGGGATCACCACTGCTTTGTACACTAACATTTTAGTGTCTGTTCGGATGTCACGATCATGAAAGACTCTTGTTCGGAGACGTCCAAAAGCTGTTCCAGCGCATTTAAGACGATGTTGGATCTCGTCATTAAGGTCGACATTGGAGGAGAGGTAACTTCCAAGATCTGGAAGGTGGTCCACATTTCCCAGGGTTGGTTCGCCAAGTTAGATTGATGGTTCTATCCGATTTCTCTCAGTTGGTGATGGTTGGTAGATGATCTGAGTCTTCTTGGAATTGATGGTCAGTCCAAGTTTCATGTACGCACGGTTGAAGACAGTCAGTATCTGTTGTAGGTGGTTTTCTAAGAGAGCTGCAACACAGTTGTCGTTTGTGTATTGGAATTCGATGAGGGAACTCGTGGATGTCTTGTTTTTGGACTTGCGACGGGCAAGATTGAAAAGTCTGCCATCTGTTCTGTAGACAATTTCGATTTCTGGGGGTAGATCGTCCTTAATGATGTGGATGATTGTCGCAATGAAGATGGTGAACAATGTTGGGGCAATCACGCATCCCTGATTTACTCCTGATTTGACTTGAAAAGGCTCACTGTTACTGTTGCTGACCATGACTGTGGCGAGCCTGCCATCGTGACGGAGTCTCAGGATCCGAATGTACTTTTCAGGGCATCCATGGGTGGATAGGACGTCCCATAGGAGTTCCCTTGATACCGAGTCAAAGGATTTGGTGAGATCGATGAATGCCGTGTACAGAGGTTGAAGTTGTTCACGACATTTTTCTTGCAGTTGTCGCATTGTGAAGATCATGTCGACTACTCCACGTGATGGTCTAACACCGGCTTGTGTCTCCAGAAGGATCATTTCGGCTAAAGGCTTGAGCCGGTTGTTCATGATGCGGGTGAGGATCTTTCCTGTTGTTGCTAACAGGGAAATTCCGCGATAGTTTCTGCATTCAGATCGATCACCTTTCCTTTTGTAGGTGGTAATGATTGCTGAGTCTCTAAAGTCTGCTGGTGCGTCTTCATTTATCCAGATCTTGATGAGAAGTTGATGCAGTTGGTAATGAAGCAGGTCTCCTCCAACTTTGTAGACATCGGCTGGTATTCCATCGAGTCCAGCGGCCTTGTTGTTCTTCAAGGTCTTGATGGCTTCCTTAACTTCTTCAAGTGTTGGTATTTTGCTTAGGGAGTCATCAACGGGCTGTTTTGGAATGTTGTTAATCATATTCCTGTCAAATGAGATGGTTTGATTTAGAAGATCTTCAAAGTGCTCCCTCCATCTAGAATTGATGTCAGCATTGCTCTTCAGGATGGTTGAACCATCTTTGCTTTTGAGAGGGGCTTGACCGTGAGTGGATGGGCCAAAAATAGCTTTAGTTGCATTAAAAAAGCCTCAAGTGTCGTTGGAATCTGCTAGTGTTTGGATTTCCTGAGCTTTCTTCCTCCACCATTGGTTTTTCAGGTTTCGGGTGCTCTTCTGGACTGCAACCTTGCATTCCTGATAGTGTTTCCTTTTAGTAGCCGATTGTTGGTCATTTTGTCAAGTGATGAAAGCTTTTCTCTTTTCGTCAATGAGTTGTTGGAGTAGTTTATCGTTATCATCAAACCAATCCTGAAGTTTTTTTGTCTTGAACCCAGTTGTTTCCTTGCAGGAGGTAATGATAGCATTCTTCAGTTTATTCCAGTGTTCTTCTACAGATAGTGGGATTTGTTGAGGCAGTTGTTCTTGAAGATTTTGTTGGAACTTCTGCATATGGTTCATGTCTTGAAGGATGTCAGCATTGAATTTCTTCATAGTGTTCTGATTTTGGTGCCTCCTTTTGGGCCGAATCTTCATTCTCATGGTGGATGAGATGAGACGATGGTCTGTCCAGCACTCATCAGCTCCAGTAATAGCCCTTGTTATCAGTACATCTTGTTTGTCCCGAGATCGTACGATGATGTAGTCGATGAGGTGCCAATGTTTGGAGCGTGGATGCTGCCAGGAGATTTAGTGCCTGTTTTACTGGCGAAATAGGGTGTTTGTAATCACCAGGTTGTGTTCAGCACATTTGGTGATGAGGAGTGTTCCATTGGCGTTGACCTTGCCAACTCCTTCCTTGCTTATTATTCCAGTCCAGAGCCTATGATCTTTCCCGACTCCAGCACTGAAGTCTCCCAAGAGAATGAGCTTGTCATTATTGCGAACAGAGCAAAGGACGTTGTCAAGTTGGGCATAGAAGTTCACCTTTACTTCATCTTCAGCATCCAGAGTTGGATCATAGGTGCTGATGATGGTGGCATGTCGGTTCTTGACGAGCTGGATTCTCAGACTCATGAGGTATTTGTTGATTCCCAGTGGTTGCTCTGTCAGCTTCTGAATTAGGCTGTTTCGGATGGCAAAACCTACTCCATGGATCCTCGGTTGTTCAGGATCAAGACCTTTCCAAAAAAAGAGTGTATTGACCTTGCTCCTCCTTTAGTTTCAATTCTCCAGCTCTGCGGGTCTCAGAGCAACAATGTCAAAGATGAATTTTTGAAGTTCCCGGGCAACAAAGGCCGTTCTCCTCTCTGGTCGGTCTGTGTTTGGGTTATCCATCAGAGTTCGGTTTATCCATCAGAGTTCGTATATTCCATGTTCCAACTTTCATAGTTTCACTTCTTGATGTTTTTCGACCACATTATGGTGATCCCTCTGGACGCGGCTTTCCAGACAGGGTGGGGTGAAGCAGACTATTTTTAGGGCACCTTTTCTAGCCCCTTCCCAGTTCAGGGTGAGCAGAGTGGATCCTAGATAGGGCTGCTCAGACGTTAACACTGCTGCCGAACAACCTTCCTGCTGCTGTCATAAAGTTGAGCGACTGAATCAGGTATTCACTGCTTTTGTGCTGGTTCTTGACTAGGAGCTTCCAGCCATCACATTGCCTGCTCCCGTCGCCCTCCCCCGATCTCTGAAAGACTTGAGAAGTAGCCCACAGAGGAACGACGCCTGTACGTATATTTGTTTAACATGTACTTGATGTAGCACTACAAAAAGCGCACGATACTTCATAAATCAACCAACTGATTCCAATGGCATGGAAACCACGACGATTGGAGCCGATGGGTTTGTTGCAGCCTTCATCCGCCTTCACACCGTTGAGTTCAAGTAACTTCGTCTGCCTGTTCCACCGTTGAGGTCTTGGTTGGATTGTTCTTTGTCAGAAACCCCACCATCGACCTTACCGCCATGGGTGACCCTACCAGGAGCATAGCTCCAGACGGCATCGCTCTCGGGATCTCAGGACCACACAAGCTTCTCCACCACGACAAGGTTACAATCCCTGGAGAAGTTTCTTATTACTCCCTCGATGCATGGAATGTCTTGCTGGATGGCACACAAAACAACAGATTTTCACTGTATCTCGGTACATGTGACAAAGATAAAACAATACCAGTAAGCCTTTATCAGTTCATCCCTTCGCCAAAGGAGATTAACTGGGCAATTACTTCAGACACCTTTGAACAACCGGTAAAGTATGTTTTATATCGAAATTCTTTAGTATAATGAAACATTTGTCATGAATTGTTTACAGTAAAAATTTAAATGCAATTGCAAAGCATCTATGCAAACCTACGAGTGCCAGCAACCTTTCTCAGCCGACGCTGCAGTGTTTTTCAGATGCTTGCCTTCCAGGTTTTAAAGTGCATTGAGGTGAGTTTGAAGAAACCCACGATGGGCAGAGGGTCAGGTTTGGACACTTTCCTGTCCCTTGACCGATTGGAAAACTTGATTTCGGTCCATTGCTGGTGTCGGGGGAGGGAGAAGCGCTAGAACAGTCTCCAGGCTGAGGCAGCAGCTACCCTTGGATACGCTCCCTCGGCCTGGCACGGAGAGGTGGCAGAGAAGTCCGTACACTCTGGATCTGAGAGGGGCAGGGCTTCAATCCCTTCAGGGAAGCCCTGGGAATCTCCGTCAGGGAACTTGCCGTTGACCGGGAGTGCTCGTGACTCGGTGAGCAGCGGGCTGCCATTCCCCGCCTTCCTTGCGCTGCTATTAGTGGACATGGAGGCCACCTCAGCTCCAGGATTTCTGAAGCTACCGGCTCTACTGTCGGGATTTGATTCCTCAGCTTCATCTGGGGCCTCGGAAGGACTTACGGCCGCGTCAGCCAGCTATTCCCTGGTGGTTGAGAAGCTCTTGCTGGTGGCGGTAGGAGGATGGACCAGCTCCACTTTTTCCTGAGCGGGGTGATCCACGTGTCTCGGTGGCAGCTCCAATTCTCCTCCCTGGGAATTACCATATGGCCACAACTCTCCGCAGTTGCCGTTCCTCCTTCAGCAAGCTGACAGGCCGCAGCTGGCACAATGAGAGCTCTGTGATCCCCACCGGCATCCATCCCTGCGCTGTGTGCTGCCAGAACGTATAGATGCCCTTCTTCCCTGTCTCCTGGGTCCTCAAGGCATTCAGGAGCTTGGTAATTAACCTGGAAGACGGCTTCTATGGGGGAAGGCTTCACCTGCTCGCAGTGCCGTAACCCGCGATCTGATTTGCTGGCATGGCTGAAAGGCACAGAGGCTCTCTCAGGGAGTTCCACCCTCTCGATCAGACTCGCAGCTGCCAAACAGGTCCCCTCTTCACCTCCAGAATGAATTAGGAGGACATTTACTTCCATCTGCTTGGTGGGAAGGTCCATCTTTCCACCTCCGAGCCCCACACACTTGGATACCAAAGCCTCTGTCTCAACCTCACACTGGTCCGGACTTTCCCGCATCTCATCTTCACAAGATCCGGGCTTGTTTCCCACTGGAGTAAGGGGATTGTAATCTGGAGGTCCAATTAATTTCTCATGGCCCAGTAAATACATAATCCACGTTGACACAATCATCTTTCGACAGTGAAGGGGCAAGGGGACAGATACAGGGACGGGGGTGGAGGAGTGAGGAGTAAAGAAAATGCTCACACAGAAGTGCTGAGTAGCCTCCCAGAAGAAACCAACAAGACAACACGGAACAGAGTGCGTCCGGTAGATTGGGTTGAGGAAGTAAAGGGTTAAGAAACTGGGACTATACATATAACCGATAGAAAAATAACTTCCGAACAAGAGCAGGCAAGCTACTGACTCGGCTCGGTGATAATTGCTGTGTCCGGAACCTTGGTGCTAGGCCAATATACCAGACAATATGGGTGGTGGGTGTAATAAACAGACAGGAGGAAGCTTGTTTTAAACAATGAGGCTGATACCTGTCTTTGAATCTCTTGATTGTAAATCAATTATATTGGACAATGGGTGCAATGTCTGCCTTTGGTTCTCTGAGGCCTGACCGAAACGCATGGAGCCGAATTTATTAAGTGTGCATGACAATATCTGTATAAATCACTGTCTGCTGCTTTGGACTGTGGAGACCTCAGGAAGCGACCCTCAAAGAGTGATGAAGAGACCCCTCCCTCGCAGTAGACTGCTAATGAACACATTTTAACTGAATCAACCAGGTGGCACTGTGTTAATTTGCAGCAGGCAGAAGTGGGAACTTAAAATCGGGACGACAATTTGGAGAGCCAGCCAAGAGTCCAAGACGAGTTTTCGGAAGCGGCGTGAGTGATCGATGGGGATAACAACTACCTGAGACGGAAGGGCCCACAAGGTAAGATTCACCTTGATCCCTCTAGGGAGTCGGACACCTGATCGATCCCTCGCTTGTTGAATACCCTCTGACGGACTCCTCGTGAACCTATCTGAGTGCCACAGGTAAGAGGGGTTTGAGGCTCGAGTCCCCAGTTAGTTCCAGGTTCAGAGTTGTAGTCCCCAGTTAGTTCCAGGTTCGGGGATCGAGTCCCCAGTTAGTTTCAAGTTTGGGGTTCGAGTCCTCAGTTAGTTCAGGTTTGGGGTTCAGGTGCCCAGGTTTGGGTTTTAAGTTTGTGAATATTAAGCTTTTGCCTTCTAAGTTTTGAGATCGGTTCTCCGGCACTACCACCCTGCCTTAGACCGGTTCTTAAGAGGGGAAATCCCCCAAGAGAAGTTCAGGAACCTGATGTGGGTGAAGGAAAGAGACCGATCTTATAGATAATGGCTACGATTTGTACCGTACGTTCGGGTAAAAAAGGGAAAACTCTCGTTAAGTCTGGGTCCAATACCCCACTATAAGTTATGTAAAGACCATCCGAAAAATGAGAATAACTTCCGTAAATTATCAGCATGCCTCAACATAATAATTGGGAAATTAAATATGGCTATGAGGGGGATCTTGGGATGTGGAAAAGGTTCTAAAGGCAGAAGAGGCGATTTGGGAGCGCAATACAGGGGAAAATGGAAAACATTAATGTCGACTTGGAGAAAAACAGCCGAAGACCCTACAAATAGATCTAAACAGAGTAGTTGCGAACATAATGCGCGTAGAAGGGGGATTAGTGTATGTGATGAGAAAGGAAACCCCAAGAGTTGGGGAGTTCTGAAGCCTCAGTGTGGAGACCACGATGCTGAGAGAAACAGTAAGGAGAGGGAAGGGGTAGATCAGGTAAATAAGGAAAAAACCTCGGAATAAACAAATGGAAAAAATAAGGATAAAGTGGAGGTACCTCCCGACATTTCTGGCATGTCCCTGTTGTTCCAAAGTAATGATACGGACGAAAATGAGGAGGATCGGATGGTCCGACCCACAGCCCCTATCTACCCCCCAATTTCACTGCCGCCCCCATATAATGCGACTAGTACGCAAACCGTTCTACTATCACCAACAATGACTGCTGGCCAAGTCCTGTCCCAAGGACGGTTCCAGGGCCCTATTGCGTCCCGAACTAGAAATCAGCTTAGACGGAGCGAAAGCCCGTATAAGAATGGCTCTAAGGCCACAGAAAAGCGATGGAACTTTTTGGTTGAGGGCAGACCTTTAGTAGATCCTCATACGGACACCGTTTATGACTCTGATTCTACCACTGACAATAACGACCCTAAAGATCCCGGCCCACTACCTATGTTCAATGAGGTAAAGGGTATCTAATGCACCACAACGGCCCAAGAGCCCCAGTGGACGGACCCCCTTACACGCCACCACCGCCCCCTCGTAATTACCCAGGACCCAGGTGTTGTGAGAAAGGTTCTTCTGGTATCTTAAAGATAAAGGTCTGGACACACAGTCCTTGTAATTTAAAAATGGTTTATTAACAAAGACAAACGTGGGGACAGAATGAATGGGAACAGATGCGCTCACACACTGTCAAGCAGGAGATCACAAATGTGGAGGAAAATCACGACAGAGGGTGAGGTGCGCGCGCGCACACACACACACACACACACACACACACACACACACACACAAAATAACTGGGTACAAATGATCAAGGTATAAACAGTACAATGTTTGGACACCCTGATTCTGGACAAACATTGGCTCTTTGGTCTCGGGAGTCCTTAACTGACTGGCCTGAAGTAGTGCGCAGCTCACCTCAACGTCCTTGGAGACATAAAGAGAGAGAAAACCACACATGCAGCACTTTTATGCTGCTGGGGGGCTGGGTGGCCCAGCAAGGACGAAGGTGTTTTAAACGGACCAATAGTAGATGTGCCCAGGAACAAAGGTGCTCGCACAGACCAGTCCGAGTGGTCCAGCAAGACAAAGGTGTTTACCTAATGGGGTGGAGCCAAATCACGATTGACAGTGGTGTAGCTTCCAACCTAATAGGCAATGTTATCATCCGACCCTGGGGGTCAGTATTGTTGTCACTATCACCTGACTCCTGGCCTTTCATACTACATTCCACCCCTCGGAAGTTAGACATATAGGCCAATCATGGGGATAGCTACAACTAAGCTAACAGAAAGACGCGTCAGTGTGCCGTACTGAATGGAAGGCAGAAGTGGTCCTAATAAGTTGGCATGCACAGCACCAAATGCAAACCGCTAATACAACTAAAACTAGGGTGGTGTCCCTGTGGATGATAGTTGCCCACCATCCCCCGAGAGACCCAAATGGTCAACAGTTTCACCATGAGGTGTCATGCTGGAGGAGCTGGTCCCTTGCATTTTGAATTTTAGTTACCGAGTCCCCAATGTGAGCAGCCAGGTCTGTGATGTTGCTGGATGCATCTGGGATAAAGGTGCAGCACTCCTTCCCAACCACTGCACAGGTTCCACCTTCTGCAGCAAGTAAGTAGTCCAGGGCCACCCTGCTCGCAGCGCAAAATGTTGTGAGAAAGGTTCTTTTGGTATTTTAAAGATAAAGGTCTGGACACACAGTCCTTGTCATTTAAAAATGGTTTATTAACAAAGACAAACGCGAAAAAAAGGCCAGGGGTCAGGTGATAGTGACAACACTACTGACCCCCATGGTCGGATGATAGCATTGCCTATTAGGTCGGAAGCTGCACCACTGTCAATCAAGATTTGGCTCCACCCCATTAGGTAAACACCTTTCTCTTGCTGGACCACTCGGATTGGTCTGTGCGAGCAACTTTGTTCCTGAGCACATCTACTATTGGTCCGTTTAAAACACCTTTGTCCTTGCTGGGACACCCAGCCCCCCAGCAGCATAAAAGTGCTCCATGTTTGGTTTTCTATCTCTCAGTCTCCGAGGACGTTGAAGTGAGCTGTGCACTACTTCAGGGCAGTTAGTTAAGGACTCCCGAGACCAAAGAGCCAATGTTTGTCCAGAATCAGGGTGTCCAAACATTGTATTGTTTATTCCTTGATCATTTGTACCCAGTTATTGTGTGTGTATGTATGTGTGTGTGTGTGTGTGTGTGTGTGTGTGTGTGTGTGTGTGTGTGTGTGTGTGAGTGTGTGTGTGTGTGTGTGTGTGTGTGTTAGTGTGCACCTCACCCTCTGTCGTGATTTCCCTCCACATTCGTAATCTCCTGCTTGAGAGTGTGTGAGTGTGCATCTGTTCCCCCTCCATTCAAGGTCAGGGGACCCCAACAACACACACCAGTGAGTGCCAGGTCAACAGGATGCTACCTTAGCGTGGCGCCTGACCATTGGCAGCGGGACTGCCCACACTACCGCCAACAGCGTCTAGACCCCCAGTAAACGACAACCTTTTTCGACTAGCAAACCGTTTTCCGCCTAACTAGCTGTGGGAAGTAGCCATTCCACGTAACACTGCCCTCATCGATAACCCGGACGATGAACCTATCGTCAGTTTATTAGTTGAGGGAAAACCGATCCCCGTTATGATAGACAAGGGGGCCAATACCTCGACCCTCGAAGCTTCTTGTATCGCCCAGCACGATTATAAACTGTCCACGGCCATGGTTCCATTGAGTGGGTAAGGAGGGTACAGCACTTTTAGTTCAAGTGCCTAATGAATTGTGGTATCAGTAAGGCTTGATGTCCCCTAACATTACCCTGTCAGTTAATGAAGGTCATAAATCGAAGGAGCTGGGATTCCTAGCCCACCAACTTGAGGTACAGACAGACACAGGACATTACGGAGTTCCCCAGATACTGCCAGAAGGGACCCTGACTTATTACCTCACCACTTTTTCGGTGACAGGCTGTTTACGCCACCATCAGCTCCACCGACTCCCATCGGATGAGCCAACCCACGATTCATGGGCCGCGTCAAAAGCTGAGGTAGGGTTCACCTCAGTGACGCCAGTCCAAATCCGTAGAAGACCATGAGCACAATTGCCTTCCGTCCCACATTACCACCTTCGGAGAGAGGCAGTTAACGGAATAACCCATTTAATAGATTCATTCTGCAAACAGGGCATCCAGGTTCCTTGTCAATCGCCCTGCAACAGTCGGTGGTTGTTTATTCCTCCCATACCATAACGTCACTCCTGACCTCCCATCAGACTCAACACCTTATAACCCGCTTAAACCGATATGAGGTAGCGCTCCTGAATAGCCCACTCCTGGCTTATGTAAAGAACCTCCTCCAGGCCATCCTCCTCCCTAACAATTTGGCCATCATCAAAAGCTCGGCTCACTTCTCAGACGCCTCCCTAGTAACACAGGGCAATAAAAGGGCAGACGTGGAGGCTAAATTGGCAGAACATCAGGGGTCTAAAATCGTTTCGACTGCGGAAAAACAGGCAGTTGCTTGCAAGCCAACAATAACAACGCAGGGCATCCCAGACATGGTCACTGTGCAGTACTTACAGGGGGAGGCCCCTGACTAAGAAGAACAAGTATGGAAGGCGCACGGGTGTACGCACTCTGTGCCACATGGCCTCTGGACTTACTCCAGTCGGTCAAGTATGTATACCAGATTCCTTGTTACTGATGCTTATTGACTCCCTACATTCTGCCACCGACTTTGGCAAGGAGGGAATGAGTAACATTTTACTACGTACCTGGTGACACCCCAGATTGGAGGAAGCTGCACAGGGCAAAATACGATTGTGTTTGATATGCCAACAAACCAATGCTGGGAAAGCGGTGAAGTGCACCCCAGGCAAAACCCCCTTGCCAGGTGGTCCTTTTGAATGTATACAACTTGATTTTATTGAATTATCGCGTGTACATTGTTATAAGTACTGTCTTATTATTTTTGGTGTATTTAGTAGATGGATTGAAGCTTTTCCAACCACCAACAATCAGCCTCAACAGTGGTGAAGTCATTGCTTACAGAGATCATATCAAGGTTTGGGGTACCTCGACAGATAAGTTCAGGTTAATTGTTCCCACTTTATAGGGGAAATAAATAAGGAGTTGTGCAAGGCACTGCATATCGAACAGCAATTCGACTGTACCTACTACCCTTAGGCAGCGGGTATCGTAGAAAAAGCCAATGGGACCCTGAAGAATAAATTAATTTAGTATCAGAGACAGGTCTAAATTGGCTGAAGGTTCTCCTCTTAGCATTATACCACATGTGGATTACCCCCCACTCGGCCACCGGGGTGCCGGCTCCCAAAATTGTCTATGGACGTCTGGGAAGAACACCATGGGATGCTGACACCCAGCCCCCCACCCAGGTTGACCTTAATGTCACGGGGGATAAACTACAAAGCTGTTTCAGACAACTTACGTCCTCTTTAAAGTTTGTCCATTCACAGGTGGAGAATGCCTTTAAACCACTGGAAGGACAGGATGCGGAGTTGCCTGACCTGGAAATCGGAGAATCGATACTGATACGGGATTGGGAACACCCTAAACTGGGACCTCGGTGGAAAGGCCCCTCCCTGTAACTACTCCAACAGCTGTGAAAATACAGGGCCAGGAAAGCTGGATTCGTCTGAGTGACTGTAAACGACGGCCACTCGAAGGAAAATGATGTTTATTAGATTTGGTCTCCTTACCATTACCGGTATTACCATTGCGTGGGCGTTAGGAGATAATTTGTTTTACAAAGCACATATGCAGCTACATGGGAATCGCACCGTTTGCTACCCCTTGGCAGAATCAGTGGAAGGTCTTTTTGTAGCCACACCAAGCTGGAGCCCCAGGGCTCTCTTAAAGTATGAACACTCAAAAACAAAGTGCATTGGGCAGACGGAAACTTACGGGAGGGTGTTGCCGGGAAGTGCTTGCAAGGAACAATAAGAGAGCCTAGTAGCACAGCTAACCACCAGTCCTTCTCCCGCTGCTTCAGCGGTAAAGGATGGGGTTGTGGGATAGCGATCGTACAGCACAGGATATTATGTGCCACCACCACTTGTACAGAGAGAAAATGTGAATTTAGAGGGGTATGGTTTAGGTGTGAGTGTGCTGCCTCTAGGTGTATTACATTACTTGCAGGGGAGCGATGGGTTTGTGGGGAAGGGAACGGGACCCATGTGAAATTGTCTAATGTCTCTTTAGAATGGCTAACCAGGGAGAATTACCTGATAGAGCATGGGAGAAATGTTGTTGGAATCTCTTGGTATTCTCAGACGCCCATTCTACAGCAATCGGGTAACATAACCTGTTACTGGATCAAGGAAGGGTATATGTTCCATCTTAATGGTACTTACAGTACCGCCACCCCTACTCTGCCAGCCTGGTTTGCAATGGGTACGATCAGGCCGGTCACGGTCCCCTGCCCCCAGAAGGCTCACGTCCGATGAAGCCTTGTGGTGCGGTCAGTTAGTGAGGAGTTCTGTGAGGACTGGAGGGATCTTATTACGTTGGGATCTCCCCTATTGACATTAGACTATGAATTTTTGAGTACTCTCTCTCTCTGGGGGGTTCAGCAGGAACTATAGCTGCAAAAGGCCGGAACAACCTTATCTGTGGACTGGCCGTGCTGGGAAACAGCACCATAAAGGGCCTGGAGGCAGTGAACCAGGGACTGATGGAGCTTCGATTTTATGCCCAGCAGACCCGGTATGCTGTGGACTACCAGTTGGCTCAGCAAGGAGGAGCATGTGCCATAACAGAGGACAAATATGTCACCAATGTGAGAGATGAGTCCTACAACATTTCCCATGCCATTCAGGACATTCAGAAACAGGTAGATAGCTTTAGACAGGGACTCTCAGGTGTGAGGGGGTGTTGGTTGGGGTGACTACTCGGAGGATCGTGGGCATCATACCTGCTGCATGGAGCAGTAGGGCTAATCGTTATTATTATAGTGTGCTGTGTGGTGCTGGGCTGTTTAAATACCTGTTGCAAGGTCCTTATTAGAAAACTCTTGGCCCCGTTCTCAGCACCTCTCCAGATTATCATGTAATGATAACAGGAGGGAATTAGGAAGTAAAGGGTTAAGAAACTGGGACTAAACATATAACCGATGGAAAAATAAATTGCGGGCAAGAGCAGCCAAGTTACTGACTCAGCTCAGTGATAATTGCTGTGACTGGAACCTTGGTGCTTGGCCAATATACCAGACAATAAGGGTGATGGGTTTAATAAACAGACTGGAGGAATCTTGTTTTAAACAATGAGGGTGATACCTGTCTTTGAATCTCTTGATTGTAAATCAATTATATTGGACAATTGGTGCGATGTCTGCCTTTGGATCTCTGAGTCCTGACCGAAATTCGTGGAGCCGAATTCGTTAAGTGTGCGTGACAATATCTGTCTAAGTCACTATTTTCTCCTTTGGACTGCGGAGACCTCAGGAAGCGACCCTCAAAGAGTGATGAAAGAGACCCCTCCCTGCCAGTAGACTACTAATAAACGCGTTTTAACTGAATCAACCTGGTGGCACTGTGTTACTTTGCAGCAGACAGAAGTGGGAAGTTAAAATCAGGACGACAATTTGGCGAGCCAGCCAGGAATCCAAGAAGAGGTTTCGGAAGCGGCGTGAGCGATCGATGGGGATAACGACTACCTGAGACGAAAGGGCACACAAGTTAAGATTCAACTCGGTCCTCCTCAGGGAGTGGGACACCTGATCGATCCCTTCGCTTGTCGAATGTCCTCTGACGGACTCGCGAACTTGTCTGAGTGCCACAGGTAAGAGGGGTTTGAGGTTCAAGTCCCCAGTTAGTTTCTGTTTCCGGGTTCTAGTCCCCAGTTAGTTTGAGGTTAGGGGCCCGAGTCCCCAGTTAGGTTCAGGTTAGGGGCCCGAGTCCCCAGTTAGGTTCGGGTTAGGGGCCCGAGTCGCCAGTTAGGTTTGTGATCGGGGTCCAAACCCTCAGTTAGGTTTGTATTCGGGGTTCGAGTCCGCAGTTAGGTTCGTGTACGGGGTTTGAGTCCACATTTAGTTTCGCGTTTGGGGCTCGAGTCCTCAGTTTTTCTAGTTTGGGGTTGGAATTACCAGGTTTGGGTTTAATGTTTGTGAATTTTAAGGTTTTGAGCTCTCAGTTTGAGATCGGTTTTCTGTTACTACAGCCCTACTTTAGACTGGGTCTTAAAAGGGGAAATCCCCCAGGGGCCGGTCAGGAACCTCAAGTGGGTGAAGGAAAGAAACCGGTCTTGTAGATAATCGCAGCGATTTGTACCGTACGTTCGGGAAAAAAATGGGAAAACTCTCGTTAAGTCTGGGTCCCATACCCCACTATCTAAGTTATCTAAAGACAATACGAAAAATGAGAATAACTTCCGTAAATTATCGGCATGCCTGAATAAAATAATTGGGAAATTAAATATGGCCAGTGGGGGAACATGGGATGTAGGTAAGTGCCTAAAGGCAGAAAGGGCGATTTGGGAGCGCAATACAGGGGAAAAATGGAAAACATTAATGTCGACATGGAGAAAAACGGCCGAAGACCTAACAAATAGATCTAAACAGAATAGTTGGGAACATAATTCACGCAGAAGGGGGATTAGTATATGTGATGAAAAAACAAACCCCAAGAGTTGAGGAGTTCTGGAGACCATGATGCTGAGAGAAACAGAAGGGAGAGGGAGTGGGTAGATCAGGAAAAAAAACAGAGGAATAAACAAATGGAAAAAATAAGGATAAAGTGGAGGTACCTCCTGACATGTCTGGCGTGCCCCTGTTGTTCCAAAGTAATAAAACGGACGAAAATGAGGAGGATTGGATGGTCCGTCCCACAGCCCCTATCTACCCCCCAATTTCACTGCCACCCCCATATAATGCGACTAGTCCACAAACCGTTCCACTCTCACCAACAGTGACTGCTGGCCAAGTCCCGTCCCAAGGACAAATCCAGGGCCCTATTGCGTCCCGAATTAGCAATCAGTTTAGACGGAGATAAATCCCGCATGCTAATGGCTCTAAGGCCACAGACAAGCGACGGAATCTTTTTGGTAGAGGACAGACCTTTTGTAGATCCTCAGACGGATAGCGATTGTGACTCCGATTCTACCACTGACAATGACAACCCTAAAGATCCCGGCCCACCACCTATGTTGAATGAGGTAAAGGGTATTCAATGCACCCCAACGGCCCAAGAACCCCAGTGGACGGACCCCCTTACACGCCACCACCAGCCCCTCGTAATTACTCAGGACCCAGGTGACCCCAACAACCTGCACCAGCGAGCACCAAGTCGACAGGATGCTACCTTAGCGGGTCACCTGACCATTGGCAGCGGGGCTGCCCCCACTACCGCCAAAAGCAGGCTAGACCCCCAGTAAACGACAAAGGTTTTCGACTGGCAACCTGTTTTCCGCCTAACTAGCTGTGGGAATTAGCCATTCCACGTAACACTGCCCTCATCGATAACCCGGACGATGAACCTATCGTCAGTTTATTAGTTGAGGGAAAACCGATCCCCGTTATGATAGACACGGGGGCCAATACCTCGACCCTTGAAGCTCCTTATATCACCCAGCACGATTATAAACTGTCCATGACCATGGTTCCATTAAGTGGGTAAGGAGGGTACAGCTCTTTTAGTTCAAGTGCCTAATGATATGTGGAATCAGTCAGGCTTGATGTCCCCTCGCATTACCCTGTCAGTTAATGAGGGTCATAAACCGAAGGAACTGGGATTCCGAGCCCACCATCTTGAGGTACAGGCAGACACGGGACATTACGGAGTTCCCCAGTTACTGCCAGAAGGGACCCTGACTTATTACTTCACCACTTTTTCGGTGACAGGCTGTTTACGCCACCATCAGCTACACCGACTCCCTTTGGATGAGCCAACCCACGATTCATGGGCCGCATCAAAAGCTGAGGTAGGGTTCACCTCAGTGACCCCAGTCCAAATCTGTATAAGACCAGGAGCACAATTGCCTTCCATTCCACAGTACCACTTCGGAGAGAGGCAGTTGACGGAATAACCCAATAATAGATTCATTCTGAAAACAGGGCATCCTGGTTCCTTGCCAATCGCCCTGCAACAGTCGGTGGTTGTTTATTCCTCCCATACCGTAACGGCACTCCTGACCTCCCATCAGACTCAACACCTTATAACCCGCTTAAACCGATATGAGGTAGCTCTCCTGAATAGCTCACTCCTGGCTTATGTAAAGAACCTCCTCCAGGCCATCCTCCTCCCTAACAAATTGGCCATCATTAAATGCTCGGCTCACCTCTCAGACACCTCCTTAGTAACACAGGGCAATAAAAGGGCAGACGTGGAGGCTAAATTGGCAGAACATCAGGGGTCTAAAATCGTTTCGACTGCGGAAAAACAGGCAGTTGCTTGCAAGCTAACAATAACAACGCAGGGCACCCCAGACATGGTCACTGTGCAGCACTTACAGGGGGAGGTCCCTTTCTCAGAAGAACAAGTATGGAAGGCGCACGGGTGTACGCACTCTGTGCCACATGGCCTCTGGACTACTCCAGTTGGTCAAGTATGTATACCGGATCCCTTGTTAGCGATGCTTATTGACTGCCTACATTCTGCCACCTACATTTGCAAGGAGGGAATGAGTAACATTTTACTATGTATGTGGTGGCACCCGAGATTGGAGGAAGCAGCACAGGGCAAAATAAGATCGTGTTTGATATGCCAACAAACCAATGCTGGGAAAGGGGTGAAGTGCACCCCAGGCAAAACCACCTTGTCAGGTGGTCCTTTTGAACTTATACAACTTGATTTTATTGAATTACTGCGTGTACATTGTTATAAGTACTGTCTTATTATTGTTGATGCATTTAGTAGATGGATTGAAACTTTTCCAACCACCAACAATCAGCCTCAACGGTGGTGAAGTCATTGCTTACAGAGATCAAACCAAGGTTTGGGGTACCCTGACAGATAAGTTCAGACAATGGTCCCCACTTCATAGGGAAAATAAATGAGTTGTGCGAGGCACTGCATATCGAACAGTAGATCCATTGCACCTACCACCCTCAGGCATCGCGTATGGTAGAACGAGCTCACAGCACCCTGAAGAATAAATAAACTAAATTAGTATCAGAGGCAGGTCTAAATTGGCTGAAGGTTCTCTCCTTAGCATTATACCACATGAGGATTACCCCCCACTCAGCTACTGGAGTGTCGGCTGCCAAAATTGTCTATGGACGTCTGAGAAGAACCCCTTGGGATGCTGACACCCAGACCCCTACCCAGGTTGACCTTAATATCATGGGGGATAAACTACAAAGGTATTTCAGACAACTTACGTCCTCTTTTACATTTCTTCATTCACAGGTGGAGAGTGCCTTTAAACAACTGGAAGCACAGGATGCGGAGTTGCCTGACCTGGAAATCGGAGATTCAGTACTGATACGGGATTGGGAGCGTGCTGAACTGCGACCTCGGTGGAAAGGACCCTTCCAGATACTACTCCAAACTCCAACAGCCGTGAAAGTACAGGGCCAGGAATGCTGGATTCATCTAAGTGAATGTCAACGATGACCGCCGGAAGAAAAATGATGTTTCTAAGATTTAGACTCCTTACCATTACCGGTACTCTTGCGTGGGCGTTAGAGGATAATTTGTTTTACAAAGCACATATGCAGCTACATGGGAATCGCACCATTTGCTACCCCTTGGCAGAATCAGTGGAAGGTCTTTTTGTAACCACACCACGCAGGAGGCTCAGGGCTCCCTTACAGTATAAACACTCAAATACAAAGTGTATAGGGCAGACGGAAACTTACAGGAGGGTGCTGCCGGGTAAATGCTTGCAATGCACAGTAACAGGTCCTAGTAGAACAGCTAACCACCAGTCCTTCTCCCGCTGCATCACCGGTAAAGGATGGGGTTGTGGGATAGCGATCATACGGCACAGGATATTATGTGCCACCACCACTTGTACAGAGAGAAAATGTGAATTTAGAGGGGTATGGTTTAGTTGTGAGTGTGCTGCCACTAGGTGTGTTACATTACTTGCAGGGGAGCGATGGGTTTGTGGGGAAGGGAACGGGACCCATGTGAAATTGTCTAATGTCTCTTTAGAATGGCTAACCAGGGAGAATTACCTGAGAGAGCATGGGAGAAATGTTGTTGGAATCTCTTGATATTCTCAGATGCCCAGTCCACAGCAATCGGGTAACGTAACCTATTACAGGGCCAAGGAAGGGTATGTGTTCCTTTTTAATGGTACTTACACTAGTGCCACCCCCACTCTGCCAGCCTGGTTTGCAATAGAAACGATCGGGCCGGTCACGGTCCTCTGCCCCCAGAAGTTTCACGTCCGACGAAGACTTGTGGTGCGGTCAGTTAGTGAGGAGTTCTGTGATGACTGGAGGGTTCCTATTACATTGGGATCTCCTTTCTCGTCGTTGGTCTATGGGTTTCTGAGTACTCTCTCTCTGGGGGGTTCAGCGGGAACTATAGCCGCAAAAAAACCGGAACTACCTTATCTGTGGACTGGCCGTGCTGGGAAACAGCACCATAAAGGGCCTGGAGGCAGTGAACCAGGAACTGACGGAGCTTTGATTTTATACCCAGCAGACCCGGTATGCTGTGGACTGCCAGTTAGCTCAGCAAGGAGGAGTATGTGCCATAGTAGGGGACAAATGTGTCACCAATGTGAGAGATGAGTCCTGCGACATTTCCCATGCCATTCAGGACATTCAGAAGCAGGTATTAGCTTTACACAGAGACTCACAGGTGGAACGGTTTGGTTGGGGTGGCTACTAGGAGGATCGTGGGCATCATACCTGCTGCATGGAGCAGTAGGGCTAATCGTTATTATTATAGTGTGCTGTGTGGTGCTGGCCTGTTTAAATACCTGTTGCAAGGTCCTTATTAGTAAACTCTTGGCCCCGTTCTCGGCGCCTCTCCAGATTATCATGTAATGATAACAGGAGGGAATTAGGAAGTAAAGGGTTAAGAAGCTGGGACTATACATATAACCGATGGAAAAATAACTTGCGAGCAAGAGCAGGCAAGCTACTGACTCGGCTCGGTGATAATTGCTGTGTCCAGAACCTCGGTGCTAGGCCAATATACCAGACAATAAGGGTGGTGAGTGTAATAAACAGACTGGAGAAAGCTTGTTTTAAACAATGAGGGTGATACCTGTCTTTGAATCTCTTGATTGTAAATCAATTATATTGGGCAATGGGTGCGATGTCTGCCTTTGGATCTCTGAACCCTGACCAAAACTCTCAAACCCGAAAACAGAACATAAATGAGGTATAAGCAATGAGGAAAAGGTCTTATAAAATTCTCCAGGAAATCCATCAGGACCCAGAGCCTTCCCAGATTGCAATGAACGTACTACCTTAGCGATTTCCTCATAAGAAATAGATTGGTCCAACTGTTTTCGGTTATCAGCAGAGAGTGTAGGAATGTTTAATTGGTCAAAAAAATATTCATTACGGTATCGTCTTTATGAGAATCAGAACTATAAAGTTTAGAATAAAATTCTCTAAAGGTATCATTGATTTCTAAATGATCAGTTGTCCTATCACTATTAGCTTTGCAAATTTCTTTAATTTGCCATTGAGCAATAGAGGTTTTTAATCAGTTCGCCAGTAATTTACCTGTTTTGCCTTCATGAATATAAAATTGACTTTTATCTTTTGAAAGTTGACTCTCAATTGGATATGTTAAAAGGAGATCGTATTTAGTTTTAATTTCAACACATCTTTAGTATAAAGCAGGATCTGGATCCAAGGCATATTTTTGGTCTAGTAGTTTCAAATCTAGGAGTGAGAGGCAACAGAGTGGGTTAGGCTTTGTCTCAACGGGCTTCGGCGAGAGCGGGAAAGAGGCGAGACTAATAGAGAGGGGGTAAGTTATTAGTTTATTTATTGAACTCAGTGATATTCAGCAATATGCATCTGGGGTTGGTCTTATGTTTGGAGTGTCAGATGTGGGGACCCTGGGAGACCACCAGACTCCCCGATAACTACATCTACGCAAAGTGCACCGAGATGCAGCTCCTCAAGGAACGGATTGAGAGTCTGGAGCTGCAGCTCGATTACCTTCGGCTGGTTAGGGAGAGCGAGCAGGAAATAGACAGGAGTTATAAAGAGTTTGTAGACAGCACCTCTGTTTGCGGTCCCCCTCAAAAACCTATATCTCATTTTAGATTCGGTTGGAGAAGATGACCTGATAGAGGAAGACCTCAGCAACCGGGACCTTGGCACCGTGCCTGGTACTGTGGTCCAGCGGAGGAAGCGAAATGCAGTGGTTATTGGGGATTCTATAGTAAGTGGTACGGATAACAGATTCTGCGATACCGACAATGAGTCTCGGATGATGTGTTGCCTCCCTGGTGCCAGGGTACGGGATATCACGGACCGGGTCCAGAATATTCTGAGGGGAGAGGGTGAGCAGCCAGAAGTCTTGGTACATGTAGGTACCAATGACATAGGTAGAAAAAGATAAGAGGTCCTGAAGGAGGAGTACAAAGCATTAGGGAGAAGGTTGAGAGGTATGACCTCAAGGGTAGTAATCTCAGGATTACTACCTGTGCCACGTGTCAATGATAGGAAGAATAGAAAGCTCTGGCAGATGAATGCGTGGCTGAGTGACTGGTGCAGGAGGCAGGGCTTCAGATTTTTGGATAATTGGGACCTATTTTGGGGGAGGCATGACCTATTCGCTAAGGATGGGTTGCACCTAAACTCCAAAGGTTCCAATATCCTGGCGGGAATGTTTAATTTAGCTGTACGGGAGGGTTTAAACTGATCTGGCAGGGGGATGGAAACCAGGATGTTAGGTTAGAAGATGCTAAGGTAAGGGAGGAAGTTTATAGAAACAAGTCTAATGAGGATGGCAAGAAGGACAGGCAGGTGAGAAGTCAGGATAATTTGCTGAATAATAGAAGTACAATAAATCAGGATGTTAGGATACAGAATGTTAGGATAGGGGATGAGGTATATAATAACATGTCTAAGATAGTATGTAGTGAAGATGGTAAGAAGGATAGACAGGTGGAAAGCCAGGATAATCTGCTGAACAATAGAAGTACAACAAAATTAATAACAGATACCGGACTAAACGTACTATATTTAAATGAATGTAGCATTAGGAATAAAGTGGATGACCTAGTGGCACAACTACAGGTTAATAAATACGACATTGTGACAATCACCGAGTCATGGCTTTATGATGGATGTGATTGTGAACTGGATGTCCAGGGGTACACAGTGTATAGGAAGGATTGGTGGGTAGGCAGAGGGGGAGGTGTGGCCATGATGGTTAGTAGTGGTATAAAATCAATAGAAAGGAAGGATATTGGGTCAGAGGAGGTGGAATCCTTGTGGGTGGAGCTAAGGAATAGCAAGGGTAAAAGGACAATAGTAGCAGTCATATATAGGCCCCCTAATAGCAGTCAGAAAGTGGAAGATAAGTTGCAGTTTGAGACAGAAAAAGTATGCCAGAGTGACAATGTGAAGATAATTATGGGGGACTTTAACATGAAGGTGGACTGGGAAATCCAGAATGGCGGTAGTACTCAGGAGAGAGAGTTTGTGGAATGTCTAAGGGACGTTTTTCTAGAGCAACTTGTTGAAGAGCCCACCAGGGGATTGGCTGTTTTGCATTGGGTGCTGTGTAATGAACCGTAGGTGATTAGGGAACTAAAGGTAAAGGAACCACTGGGAACCAGTGATCACAATATGATTGAGTTCAGTTTCAAGTTTGAGAAAAAGGGGCTGATAACTGGTGTATCAATATTTCAGTGGAACAAAGGAAATTACAATGGTATGAGAGAGGAGTTGGCCCAAATTGATTGGAAGAGTAAGCTAGCTGGAGGGACGGCAGAGGAGAAACGGAAGTAATTTCTACAGGAAATAAGGAAAATGCAGGATAGATATATTCCAAGAAAAAAGAAGGTTTTGAATGGGAAAAAGGCACAAATGTGGATAACGAGAGAGGTGAAGGCTAAAATAAAAGCAAAAGGGGCAGCGTACAAAGAAGCAAAAATTAGTGGGAAAACAGAAGACTGGGAAGCTTTTAAAAACCTGCAGAGAGAAACTAAGAAGGTCATTAGGAAAGAAAAGATGAATTATGAAAGGAAGTTGGCGGATAACATTCGAGAGGATACTAAGAGTATTTTTAAATACATAAGGAGTAAAAGAGAGACACGGGTTGATATAGGACCAATTGATAAAGGTGCAGGAGCTATTATAATGGACGATAGAGAGATGGCAGAGGAATTGAATGAATATTTTGTATCGGTCTTCACCGTGGAGGACATCAGCAATGTGCCGGTTAGTCAGGAGTCTCATGAAATGGAACTGAGTTCAGTTAAGATAACTAGGGAGAAGGTGCTAGGAAAACTAAATGGGCTAAAGACTGATAAGTCTCCTGGACCGGATGAGGTGAATCCCCTGGTTATGAAGGAGGTGGCTTTAGAGATAGCGGAGGCATTGGCGATAATTTTCCAGAAATCGATAGATTCCGGCATGGTTCCGGAGGACTGGAGGGTCGCAAATGTAGTTCAGTTGTATAAGAAAGGTGGGAGGCAGCATAAAGGAAATTACAGACCTATTAGTCTGACGTCAGTGGTGGGTAAATTATTGGAATCTATCCTCAAGGATGCGGTTACGGAATACCTAGAGGTGCAAGGCAAGATAGGTCCTAGCCAATATGGTTTTGTGAAGGGAAGATCCTGCCTGACCAACCTATTGGAGTTTTTTGAAGAAATCACAGGTAGGGTGGATAAGGGAGAGGCGGTAGATGTCGTGTATTTAGACTTTCAAAAGGCCTTTGATAAGGTGCCTCACAAGAGACTGATTAATAAGATGAGAGGTCATGGGATGACGGGTAGAATAACAGAATGGGTGGAGCATTGGCTGGTTGGCAGGAAGCAAAGAGTGTAAATAAAAGGATCTCGTTCTGGTTGGTTACCGGTTACTAGTGGTGTGCCGCAGGGGTCAGTGTTGGGACCGCTCCTTTTTACCTTGTACATTAACGATTTGGATAATGGAATAAATGGTTTCGTGGCTAAGTTTGCGGAGGACACCTAGATAGGTGGAGGAGTAGGGAGTATTGAAGAGATTGGAAGGTTTCAGAGGGACCTAGACAGTTTAGGAGAATGGGCAAGGAAATGGCAGATGAGATTCAACGTTGAGAAATGTGCAGTTGTACACTTTGGAAGCAGAAATAAGCAGGCAAATTATTATCTAGGAGGAGAGAAAATTCAAAGTACGGAAGTACAAAGGGACTTGGGGGTACTCGTGCAGGATACCTTAAAGGTTAACCACCAGGTTGGATCGGTGGTAAAGAAAGCGAATGCTATGTTGGCATTCATTTCGAGAGGTATAGTGTATAAAAGTAAGTAAGTAAGTGTTGATGAGGCTCTACGGGGCACTAGTGAGGCCTCATTTAGAATATTGTGTGCAGTTTTGGGCCCCACTTCTTAGGAAAGATGTGCTGACGTTGGAGAGGGTTCAGAGGAGATTTACGAGGATGATTCCAGGAATGAAAGGGCTTTAGTATGAGGAGCGTTTGTCGGCTCTTGGACTGTACTCACTGGAGTACAGAAGAATGAGAGCGGACCTCATAGCGACATTTAAAATGTTGATAGGAAAGGACAGAGTAGATGTGGCTAGGCTGTTTGCCATGGTGGGTGAGTCCAGGACCAGAGGGCACAATCTTAGAATTAGAGGGTACAGTTTCAAAACAGAGATGAGGCAAAATTTCTTTAGCCAGAGGGTGGTGAATTTGTGGAACTCCTTGCCAGGTACAGCAGTGGAGGCCAGATCAGTGGGGGTGTTCAAGGAGGAGATAGATAGATATCTAAATAGTCAGGATATCAAGGGATATGGGGATAAGGCTGGAAATTGGGATTAGAATTTCTTTCCCCCATTCCCCATTTCTCATTTCTTTTTTCCCTTTCCTTGGAGCAGACTCGATGGGCCGGATGGCCTGCTTCTGCTCCCTTGTCTTGTGATCTTGTGAACTGATTAGGTAAATCAGTTCTCCCTCTGTTAGCTTTTTTCTTCACACTTGCCGTATAAAAGATGGTTTGTTCTCTAATAAAGGCCTTAAGAGCATCCTATATAATAAGACTGGAAGTCTCTCCCGGCGCATTCTCTTTAAAAAAGAATAATTTGTTTCTCCAAAAACTTTTAAAAGTCTTTATTAGATAACAAAGTTAGATTAAAATGCCAAAATCTGTTTGTTTGAGGGAGTCCGGTTGGTTTAAAGATAAAAACACAGGAGAATGATCTGAAAGAGCAATCTCTTTAGATTCACAGGATCAAACTGATGGAATCATTTGGTTATCAATAAAAAATAGTTAATCCTGGAATACGTATGATGAACATGAGAAAAAAAAAACAAATATTCCCTTCCTTGTGGATGTCAAGCGCCAAACATCAATAATGCCAGATTTCATTAAAAATGATTGAATAAATAAAGCTGATTTATTGAGAGCAGCTGGTTTAGAAGATGACCTATCTAATCTTGAATCTAACCAACAATTAAAGTCTCCTTCTAAAACTAAAGAATGAAGATTCAAATCTGGAAAGAGTGCAAAAAGTCGTTCAAAAAATCCTGCGTCGTCCGTATTCGGGGCATAAATATTGGCAAATATCATTAATCTATTATCTAATTTTCCTGACACTATAACAAAACGCCCATTAGTATCAGATATTACCTTGTGTTGAACAAATGAAACTGTATTATCTATAAAAACTGAAACCCTCCAAATTTAGCTCGGAAAGAGGAATGAAATTGCAACCCTCTCCATGGGCTAAAACAGCATGAGTTATCACAGTTACGGATATGAATTTCTTGTAAAAAAAATAATTGAGACCTTGAGTTTTTTGATATAGGCAAAAATCTTATTTTGTTTCACAGGGTGATTTAACCCTTTCACATTAAAACTAAGTAAATTACTAATTTGATCCGTTTTAATATTATTTAAGTGCAATTAAAAATAAAGGTGAACAAACAGACCATACTGGAATGTAAATTTAAACCAAACAACGAGCTTTCAGGTAAGGTAACTAAGCAACAGACTTGGCTGAGAGCCCAAAACAGCTTCCAAAGAGAGAACCCATTCCCCTCCCACCACCCAAGGACAGTAGGGCGACCAATAGACAGCCGGCAGCTAAATCTACAGACAGCCTCCCTCCCATAACAAAGTCCTGCCCCCTGTGTTTCAATCTTCGGTAATTCCAACCCAGTCAAAACAGCGAATTGAAAAAAAACCACGGTGTCAAAATAATAAAGTGATAAGTATCCATACTAAGCCTTGTTAATAAAGGTAAAACCTCAAAAAATATGTATAAAGTAAAATATTAAAAACAAATAATAAATCAAAATACATGGACATTCAAGGTACTAGCTCTTTAGACCTTATTCTCTTAGTAAGACACTAAAAGATTCAAGAAGAGCGTTAGCTACAAGGGGTTACCAAGAGTAAAAGTGATAAATGTTCATGCAGAAAAGTTCGGAGAAATTAATCTTGAGAATACAAAAAACCTTGAGCCTCTTCGTCCGAACGAAACCACTTCTGCGAGCCATTTTTCAGAATAATTCTAAGCCTCTCAGGCTAATGAAGAGAAGGCTTGAAGCGTTTGTTAAAAAGTTCTGAGATGACCTTTTTGAATTTAACGCATTCATTCATAACCTCAGGTGAAAAATCTTCAACAATTCTTATCTTGTAATCTTGGTAATCAATCATTCCTCTTTGACGAGAATCACGAATTAGAAGCTCTTTAATTTGCAAGTCATGCAGACAGATTATAACCGATCTAGGTCTCCCTCCCACAGCAGGTTTATGCAGCAGCGACCTGTGTGCTCAATCGACCTTAGGCGGAGATGATAAAATATTAATATTTGAGCCAAAAGGTCTGCAAAGAGTTTCGCAGGCTGGTCGCCTTCGATCGATTCTTTAAGACCCAGAATATGTAGGTTATTTCTTCTGCTTCTGGTTTCCAAGTCGATCAGCTTCTGCATTAATTTTTCTTTAGACTTTGATTGCTTTTTGCAAAGCTTTTCTAAATCATCAATTTTCTCATCCAAAAGCGAATGAGTGGTTTCATTCACTTCTATTCGTTTATCATGATCGTCTAAGATTTTTTGAATAGAGTCCAGTTTGGAGTTAAGCTGTTGAAACTGCTCGGATTCCAAAGATGCAGGAGGATCATCTTCCTTGGTAGTTTTAGTACCTTTGTCACTTCTTGAAGTCATAGTAAAGTGATATCACGTTTAGAAACTGGGTTGAAAAAGTTGGAAAAAATAGGAGCAACGGCAAATAGCTGCTACTCCATTAACAACCAGCAGGCTTCTCCAAGGATTCAAATAATTATTTAATGAAGAAAGCTCAGTTTGTGTAATGAAGAGCATTGATCACCAAGAGAAATAGGAGCTGGTGTAAAACTAAAGGAGGATTAAGCAACTGTCAGGGACTGTGGAGACTCAGCAGATAGTGAGTGTTGCAGGTCGAGATTTTCTGATTCTAAAGTGAAAGAACTGTTGGTGTTGACTTTCATTCACCATCAAACTGACGGCAACTTCAGGAGTTAATTTTGTGTGTAGTGAAACGTGGAACAACCAGTGCACCTCCACACATTGTGCTGTCTGCAGCCTTCTCCACTGTGCTCAAAGGAAATCACTTGAACGTTGAGTAGTTGAGCCTCCTTCATTGTAAATTTTCCTGCAAAACGTTCACTTTGTTGCATGAGGTTGGGCAGGACAGTAAGTCCTATTAATACTCAGCAAACTATTGATGGCTCTCGAACCTATGGATTGTAATTCATTCAGATATATTTTTTCATTGGATTTTGGCAAAATGTGAAAGGGATAAAGAACAGTACATGTCGATTCTTTCATGGATTGTAGAGGTGAGCCCAACTGATGTACCTTGTCCACCATGAGCAGGAGAGTCATTGAGCAATACGGCAGGGAAAGCAGGCCCTTCTGCCCAACTCATCAATGCTGACCAAGTTGCCTACCTGAGCTAATGCTTTGATCAGGACATGGGAAACACTAACTTCTATACTGGGAATGAACACGCCACCAGCAATACATAATATCCACGGAGTAGTAACCTTCCTCCAGTGAATGGTTTTCTGATCAGAATGTTTATCAACTGCTTCACTTAAAATAAAAAGTCACGGCACAGCTTAAAGGATTCATCATCATGTAAGATGTTGCAATGGATAAAGAGTGAATTTAGTATGAAACTCACTCATTTCTTTGGAAACTAAAAGAGACTTCACAACCTCTGACCAGCTTAATCTCAGTCTGAGAACTTCATGCAGGTGAATCAGTGACATTGGAAGATGTCTGTTGTTTCCCTTCAAGTACAAAGCAGCAGTGCATTGATGAGAGCTTGTTCTCTCTCTCTCTCTCAGACACACACACTGGCTTTTTGTTACTCGTTGCCTCACTCCTTATTTGTTACTCCTTTACGCTTTTTTCTGCCGCTTGAGTGGGTGTGTGTGCGGCTGTTTGGGTGGGGGTAGGTGTGTGGGTGTGTGTGCATTTCCGGTGTCTGATTTCCTATTTCTCTATTGCTGTGTGATTCTCCCTCACTCTCCAACACTTTCTCGGTCATAATGTGTTTCCCCCCTTCATTCCTGCCTGCAATGTCTTGGTGCCGGGGGGGTGGGGGGGGTTTGGGTGCGGGTTAGGGATGTGCACGTCAGTTTTTGCACATTCTCTCTCTCTTTATTTCTCCATCATGTCTGTAAAAATCTGTGTTTTGGTGCCTGCCCTCTGTCATATTCTCTCTGCTTCTACTTTCTCTCTTGGTGCCTTTCTCTTCATGTGTGACTGCTGGTCTCCTTCACGTTTGCTTCCTTCCATCTTTGTCACACCTCTCCACCTGCTCTTTCTCTTTCTGTGTTCCATTCTCTTATGTTGTTTCTCTCATTTCATCTCTCACTCTCATGCGCTCTTTGTTCCCCCGGCTGACTTTCCCCTCCGTATTTCCTGCTTGGATTCCCTGTATCAGCATTGGCAGACATTTAGCCACACGATTCATAATGTAATAAATATCACTTTGGAATGAATTGGGACAGGACACACAGAGTAACCGCAGATAACAAAAGTAAAAGGTGAACTGAAAGAAGACATTGATTACTGATTAAAAATAGCAGTGAGCTTGAGAATTGGGAGAATTCTGGAAACGTGTGAGGGAATTGATGGAGAGAGAAAGTGAAATATGAGAGTAAACCACAGAGTGAGGAAAACAAATTGTCCAACAGGTGTGTAAAATGTAGAGATCAGCAACAGTAAATGTGGGTCCCGTACAGGCAGACAGGAGAATTATAAATGGAAGATGGAAATGGTCAAGAAATCGCGCAGATGCTTTGTAATTATTATAATTATCGAAGACACAAAAACATTTTGGGAAGTGTGGGGAACCACAGATCGATGTCAGAGTGAGGGGTTTTAAGAAACTGGGTTTTTGAAATATGAAGACAAGCACAATTGGAATGAAACAATGAATCTGCTGGACTTGATTGCAGTTTGCAGTCGGTGTGGATGTGCATATGTGTGAAAGGTAATGAAACACACACACACACACAGTAACACACTCCCTCTGGGAATTCCTGCCCACACTCCCAGCCACACACTCGGCCCCATTCCCAATGCACTCCATCCCCACATCTCTCCCCGTTCCCAGCCGGACTCTGTTCACACACCTGCTCCCATTCCCTCTGCACACCTGGCCCGTTCCCATCCATGGGTTTTCGGCACACCTGGCTCTGTTCCCAGCCAGACTCCACACACCTGGCCCCATTCCCAAACCGCTCTGTCCACACACCTGGCTCCCATCCTGGTTACCTTATGTCTGCACATCTGCCCATGTTTGTGACCAGGCTCTAGCTCCCAGTTCTCACAGGAGCCACCTGGGTCCCTCGGGCTTTGTAATGACCAACACGCACAGCAATAACCCGGGATGTTGTCATCTAACACTGCATTGACTGCAGTCCCATCTGCCTTGGCCGGGAAAGCCTTGCTTCAATGTATCACTAAACACTTCTCCGCACTGTGTCAGAATCAGATTTATTATCCCTCTCTTGCAAGATGTAAAACTTGTTGCTTTGGGCAGCAGTACAGCGCAAAAAACATAACATTGCAATGATAAAGAAATACTGCAAAAAAAAAAGAAAAATTTAGGTCATTTTCCTGGACTATTCAGAAATCTGATGGTGGGGGAGATGCTGTTTCTGAATCATTGAGTGTGGGTCTTCAGGCTGCTGTAGCGAGAAGAGGGTGTGTCCCAGATGGTCCTTAATGATGGATGCCACCTGTTTGAGGCACCATCTCTTGAGGATGTCCTCAGTGGTGGGGAGAGTTGTGACGAGCGATAGCTGGATGAGTCTACAACCCTCTGCAAGGTCTTGCGATCCTGTGCATTGGAGCCGCCATACCAGGCTGTGATGCACCAGTCAGAATGATCTCCACTGTACCTCTATCAAAATTTGCAAGGGTCTTTGGTGACATACCAAATCTTCTAAATCTCCGAACAAAGTGGAGGCTCTGGCCTGCTCTGTGACTGAGCAGGTGAGATGATAGAAAAGCTGAGGATGGCGGTTTGCAGCACAAACTTTTCCAAAAGAATAAATATTGTTTATTTCAGTAATTTATTAATGAGAGTCAGTGGATATTTCAGCCCCAGCTTTATCTCATCTCTGATCTTGCTCTGTGTCCCTGCATAAATAAATTGGTTCACGCAGGAACACAAGAACTGAAGCGCGTACCCGCTTTCTTCCAGAGGGAAAATTGAGTCACTGAAATTGGAACCTGAAAAGTAAGTGACGTTGGCAATACTTATGCAGAGGAAAGTTATCAGTAGCAAGAGCCACAGGAGGATGAAGATACCCGAGGTACTAAGGAGCAGGATGATAGACTTCCTGCAGCTGTCCATCTCCAGGTCGCTCTGTTACCACTGCCCTGGGGTCTCCTGTGGATTCTAATGGACCTTAAAATGTGCCTGACAGTGAGGTAATTGAGCTGCAAAATGAGAACAAATGGTAGACAAGGGACTAAAATGTTATTGATCCAGCCATATGCTGCCCAGACAGGTGAGGTATAATATGTTGACTTAATCTTGCATGGTGTGGGCTTAGTTTTATGAGGAGGTCCATATATAAGATACCAAAATACATTTTTGAAACAGCTCAGGGCAGTAACCGTTCCGATCACCACAGCCGCCGTTCGCTCCGTGCAATAGTTTGTTTTCAATTTTTGTCAGCAAATAGCCACAAAGCGATCAAAGGTGAACATCATCTTCACCCAGACGTAGCAGTCTCTTACACCGTAAGCTAGCGCGAAATTCACACTGCAGGCTGGAGCGATGGTGAGGAAATTGGACGGGAAAGAGATCGGAACAATCCGGTTTAATATTACACCTGTGATAATGACCAGGAGATCCGTCACCGCCATCGACAGCAGGTAGACAGTGATATATCTGGAGAGACCACATCGTCTGCGGAACATTACCCCAATCACAGCCAAGTTAGCTGTAATAGAGGAAGACTAGAGGAAGTGAGTGTGTGTTAGTGATTGTATGTGGTCTCTGTGACTGTAGGTGTGAGAATAGGTGTACGTGTGGTGTTTTTAATGTTCTGTGTTCTTTTGGTGTGATCGTGGCATGAACATTTTTGTGGTGTGTGTGGTGTGTGTGCTGTGAGAGTGGTGTGGTGTGTTTGTATTTGCGAGGGTGTGGTGTGTGTGGTGTGAGTGGTGTGGTGTGTTTGTATTTGTGAGGGTGTGGTGTATTTGTGAGTGTGTGGTGTGAGAGGGGTGTGGTGTATTTGTGAGTGTATGGTGTGTGGTAGCTTCAATAGAGAAAGTAAGTGGGATGCATATGTTAGTGTTTGTGGTGTGTATTTTGTGTATTGTGAGTTTGATAAGGAAGTAAAACAGAGGAACGCAAAGATAAACCTTGTACTTGATGGTATTCTGTGTGACTTTTATTGCTCTGACACTTGAAACTGAGTTGACAGACAGTTCTATCATGTGATTAACTGTTCTGTGATGTTGCAACATAGGTCAGTCTGGAGCTGACCAGCGTGACTGTCTCTGTGGGAAAAATCCAGAGGAAGAACGTTATCTTCCACTGTGAACTTCTCACTGAGTTAATGTCCTTGTATTTTTGTTACTAGATGGAATGACTGAGTTTTTCCAGAACTTTAATGGAAGGTGCTGGGGCACAGTTGTCACATCCCTGAATTTAGACCAACTGCTCTGCAATTACATGGTTAAACACTTGCTCCATATTTAAGCAATTGAAGCAGTTCTCCATTCTTCTGGCACACCCTGCAGCCTGGGGTGATTGGAAAATGACGGTCAGAGCTTCCACAATTTGTGCCCTTGCTTCCATTAACAACCTCATCTCAGGATGCATCACAGCTCAGTAATGACAACTGCCCTGCCCAAGACCGCAAGGAATTGCAGAGAGTTGTGAACACAGCTCAGTCCGTCACACAAACCAGCCTCACCTCCACTGACACTGTCTACACTTCCCACTGCCTCGGGGACGCAGGCAACATAATCACAGACCCCTCCCAGCCCGGTCATTCTCTCTTCTCCCCCCCCCCCTTCTATTGGACAGTCAGGACAGCAACACTACTTTGTTTGGATTTTGAGGAGATTTGCAAAGTCACCAAAGACTCTCGCAAATTTATATAGATGGATGGTGGAGAGCATTCTGACTTGTTGCATCACCAGCTGGTATGGAGGCTCCGATACACAGGATCACAAGAGGCTGCAGCGAGTTGTAAACTCAGGCAGCTCCATCACGGCACACCATTCCCCACCAGAGGACATATTCAAGAGGCGGTGCCTCAAGAAGGCGGCATCCATCACCAAGGACCCTCACTATCTGGGACATGCCCCCTTCTCTTTACCACCATCGGGGAGGAGGTACAGGAGCCTGAAGACCCACACTCGATTCAGGAACAGCTTCTTCCCCTCCGCCATCAGATTTCTGAATAGTCCATGAGCACTACCTTTTTATTCTGTTTTTTTCTGCATTATTTATTGATGCAAGTTACAATAATTTTATGTCTTTGCACTGTACTGCTGCTGCAAAACAACAAATTTCACATCATCTAGGTCATCTGATTCTGGAAAAGTTTTCCACCATCTGTCCCATTTATACCTCCATCAGGACCCGCTCAGCCCTCTATGCTCAAGGAATACAAACCCGGTTTATCCAGTCTCTCCTCAGAACTGAAACTCTCTTTCCCAGGCAACATCCCGATGATTCTCCTCTGCACCCTCTCCAGTGCAAGCAGGTTGTACCAATAGTGCAGGAACCAGCCCCGTACACACAAAATGTCCAAATCAAATCGTCATGCTATAGTTACTGACTTACTGGATACTAAGTTCCACTATTTCAATATTCTCACGTTGATTTATAAACACTCCATGTCCTGTTTGAAAAACCTTAATGTGAGGTTCATGTCCAATTTTGTTTGAAACTGTTCATACAAGTGCCAGAAGAAAAGACATTGCTTCCACAATAGTTGGGTGATTGCCATCAGAATGAGTAGAGATGATATAATATGTATCAAAACCGCTGAAGATTGGAAGCTGTAAAGAAGAAACTCTACCACTAATTGTGATAAAATGCATGCAAAAGAAATAAAATTTAAAAGGGATAAAACATGCTATTAAAATGGTGCAAGCAATGGGAGAAAACAGTCAATGATACTGGGAGATAGAAAAGGGGTGAAAATCTACAACTGACAGAAAGCAACAATACCAGTAAACAAAGCAGTGATGCAACATTTCACAACATTTTGCAGATTGATAATTAACACCAATACTTTACCAGGAATGGCGATGACTGCAATGATGGAATAGCAAATGGCCAACACCAAGATTTGTAGAACTCCATGCATTGCTATTGAACACTTAAAAGCACACAATACACTGCATTCACAGTCTGTTATATTTATACCCGACATCAGTCACCAGGGAGCAAATTAGAAAGGCACCTTTGCTGTTTTATGCTAATTACATGAATTGAACCCAGCACCTTAAAGCAGCTAAAACCAATAAGTGTGTACAATGTGCAATCCTTCTTCAATTTCTTCCAAAAAGAGTAACGTAAGTCTCAAATGGATGGAATTGGTGAAAGCTCTCTTTGGCCCATTGAACACAGCAACCTGGAACAACATGATGTTGGCACTAAAAAATGAACAGATGCTTTGGATTTAGTTTGTGGAATCATTAAGGTCAAAGCCAAGGTCGAGTTTATTGTCATATGCACAAGTACATGTGTGCACAGGTGCAATGAAAAATTTCTTGCCGCAGCATCATAGGTGCATTGCATCAGATCAGCAACATTCACAACAGAAACATCAAATTAATTTTTACAAGAAAGAACACAATTTGAACAAAAGAAACCAAATTCCACTTTAGTACAAAATGATGAAAGTGGTCACAGTGTTGGTAAACTCTGGTGATGAGGGTTGTGCAGGTTGGTTCAAGAATCGAATGGTTGAAGGGAAGTCGCTGTTCTTTGAACCTGGTGGTGTGGGACTTAAGATTTCTGTACCTACTGCCCGATGGTAGCTGCAAGAAGATGGCATAGCCCGGATGGTGGGCATCTCTGATGATGGATGCTGCCTTCTTGAGGCAGCGTCTCCTGTAGATACTACTGATGATGGGAAGGGATGTGCCCGTGATGTGTTGGGCAGAGTCCACCACTCTCTGCAGATTATTACATTACATGCATTCGATTTGCCATTCAGACCATGATGCAACCAGTCAGGATACTTTCAAGTGTACATCTGCAGAAGTTTGTTAGAGTGTTCGAACCTCCTTGACCTCTGAAGAAAGCGCAGATGCTGGCGCGCCTTCCTTGTGACTGCATCTATGTGCAGGGCCCAGGACAGCTCATCCGATATGTTAATGCCCAGGATTTTGAAGCTGCTGACTCTCTCCACCGCCGATCCCCCAATGTAGACTGGTGCATGTTCACCCTCCTTCCCCTTCCTGAAGTCAACAATCAGCTCTTTAGTTTTACTGACATTGAGTGAGAGGTTGTTGTGGTCAATCAGGTGTCCTTTCTCTCTCCTTCAAGCTGACTTATTACAACCTTTAATTCGTGTAATGGGTCGTTGCAACTTATACTGCCCGATCGCACCTTGTCGGAAGTGATGTTGTGCAAGCCCTGCCACAGCTGCCGAGCGTCTATCTGTGATTCAAGTTTAGTCCAAAATTGCCTCTTTGGGCTCACAATGGCCGACCGGAGGTCGTACCTGTGAGGACGTGAAGGGTTAAGAATTGCAACCATACCTATAACTGGCAAACAAAATATATATATATATATATACATTTATCTTTCTTTAGCAAGGACTAGTAAGCTGCTGACCCACTAGTTAGGTTGGAATGTTAAGTATGTTAACTGCCTTTGTTTCGGGTAACAAAACATTCCGATATGTCAGACGGTGGTGATACTGAGTGTAATTAACATCGAGCTGAAGACTTGGTCTGAACAATGAAGGGTGATACCTGCCTTTGAAAGCCTTGATTATAACTCAATTATACTAAGACAAAAGGTGTGATAGCAGTCTCTAGACCTCTATTGCTTGACCGAAACTTGCGGCGCCGTTTGCATGGGATGTGCGTGACAATTTCTGTATAAATGTCTGTCTGCCCTTTGTTCGGGGAGAACTCGGGAAGCGACTCTTAGTGAGTGCTGAAGAGAATTCTCCTAGTGGTGCACTGCTAATAAAGGTATTTGTTCGAATCGACCTCGTGGCACTGTGTTACTTACAGCGGACGGAAGGGAAATTGATTTCAGGACGACAATTTGGCGAGCCAGCCAGGAGTCCAAGACGAGGTTTCGGAAGCGGCGTGAGCGACCGACAGGGATAACGGCCATCTGAGACGAACGGGCCCACAAGGTAAGATTCACCTTGATCCCTCTTAGGCAGTCGGACACCTGATCGATCCCTTCACTTACCGACAATCCTCTGACAGACTCCTCGCGAACCTGTCCGAGTGCCACAGGTAAGGAGGGGTTCGAGTCCCCAGTTAAGTTAAGTTCTGTTCGGGTTTCGAGTCCCCAGTTAAGTTTAGTTCTGTTCGGGGTTCGAGTCCCCAGTTAAGTTAAGTTAAGTTAAGTTAAGTTAAGTTAAGTTAAGTTAAGTTAAGTTAAGTTCTGTTCGGGGTTCGAGTCCCCAGGTTTGGGTTTGGGATTTTAAGTTGTGAATTTCAAGGTTTTGAGCTCTAAGTTCTGAGATCGGTTCTCCAGTACTACCACCCTGCCTTAGACCGGTTCTTAAGAGGGGAAATCCCCCACAGGAAGGTCAGGAACCTGAAGTGGTTGAAGGAAAGAGACCGATCTTATAGGTAATCGTAGCGATTCGTAGCGTCCGATCGGGTAGAATACAAAAATGGGACAAACTCTCGATAAGTCTGGGTCCAATACCCCACTATCTAAGTTATGTAAAGATGATCCGAAGAACGAGAATAACTTCCGTTAATTATCAGCATGCCTCAATAAGAAATTGGGAAACGAAATATGGTCATTGGGGGGAACTTGGGACCTAGATAAATGCCTAAAGGCAGAAAAGGCAATTTGGGAGCGGAATACAGGGGAAAAATGGAAATTATTAATGTCCACCTGAAGAAAAACGGCCGAAGACCTAACAAATAAATCTAAGCAGGCTAGCTGGGAACATAATGCGGGCAGAAGGGGAATTAGTGTGTGTGATAAACAGGGAAATCCTAAGAGTTCGGAAGTCCTGAAGTCTCAGTGCGAAAACCACGATGCTGAAAAGAGCAGAAGGGAGAGAGGAGAGGTAAATGAGGTGTATAAGGAGAAGAGCAGAAATAAAAATAAAAGTAGTAAGGATAAAGTGGAGGTACTTCCCAACATGTCTGGCGTGTCCCTGTTTTTCCAAAGTAATGATACGGACGAAGAGGAGTAGGATTGGATGGTCCGACCCACTGCCCCTACCTACCCCCCGGTTTCATTGCCGCCCCCATATAATGCGGCTAGCCCGCCAGCCGTCCCGCCCCTACCACCAGCGACTGCTAGCCAAGTCCCGCCCACAGGACAAGTCCATGGCCCTATTGCGTCCCGAAACAGGATGCGGCTTAGTCGGTGGCTCTAAGGCCATAGACAGGTGGCTCTAAGGCCACAGACAAACAATGAAGCTTTTTGGCAAGGGACGGTCCTTCAGTAGATTCTCAGACGGACACCGACTCTGATTCTACCACTGATTATGGTGACCCTACAGATCACAGTCTACCAACCATGTTGAACGGTGTTAAGGGAGCCAAGGTTAAGACACAATTCCCCAACAGGAGTGTTCCCAATCATGATCCAGCCCAAGCCAGCGCTAATCCTACAATCCAAATTTACACCCCTTGGAAGCCTCAGGAGATGTGCTTAATCATGAGTCAGGCGCCCAACCGTAAAACCAATCCGGAGGATTTCATAGATTATGTGATTGGGACAATTCCGATGTATCAGGCCCCCCCCCTCCCCCCCCCCCCCCCAAGACCTTTTCAGTCTTTGTTGCATGGCCCTTACGACTAATGAAGTGGCAAAGTGGAAAGAACACCTTGGGAACTATGCTAACTGGACAGCCTTTCAGGTCGCCGTCCAGCCTCAGGACCAGGTGGCCACTATTAGAACTGCCCTTTGTAAAACCCTCCAACAGCCTATTGACATAACTAAAGTTTTAGAATGCCGACCTAAACAAGGTGAGGACGGCCCAGACTTTTGGGACCGTTTCTGTTCACTTTACGGTACCTATGCGGGGGACGATGCCTACAACAGAGGCAATGCCTCCCCCCAGTTTAACGCCCTCTTATTACAATGCATCCCTGCGGGAGTGGCCTCATCTCTCCGCACTAATGACATGAACTGGCCTGACCACACACGACAAGCCATGAGGAGGGCGCTAGTCCATTTCTGGAGTAACGGGCGCGAGTCTAAAGCCACAAAGATAAAACAGGAAATGGTGCAGAGACCTCCTCGGCTCCAACCTTCCTACTCCGACAATACGGGCTATCAAATGGAGCGGCAATTTTGCGTTCCAGAAGGGGTTGACTGGTCCGGTAAAGGATACCCACTATACCACAATGACTTAAGAGCCCCAGTGTATGGGCCCCCTTGTGGGCCACCACCACCACCTTCTCGTAATTACCTAGGACCCAGGGGACCCCAACAACCCACACCGGCGAGCGCCAGGTTGACGGGATGCTACCTTTGTGGGGCACCTGACCATTGGCGGAGGGACTGCCCCCACTCCCGTCATCGGCAGACCAGACCACCTGGTAGACGACAACCTTTTTCAACCAACAACCCGTTTTCTGCCTGACTAGACATGGAGAGTAGCCTCTCCATGTACCCTGCCCTCACCGATAAACCGGACGATGAACCCATCATCAATTTCTTAGTTGAAGGAAAGCCGATTCCCTTTATGATAGACACGGGAGCAAATACTTCGACCCTTGAAGCCCCTTGTATTACCTAGCATGATTTTAAACTGTCCACTGCTTCAGTTCCACTGAGCGGTCTGGAGGTACAAAAGATCCTACCCCTTAACTGAACCCTTACAAGTTAAATTTGAAGATCAGGAATGCCTGATCCACTTTGCAGTAACCACAAGCCTGGGGGTTAACCTAGCCGGAAGGGACCTGCTCTGCTCCTTCCAACTCAAAATACAATGCCTGGATGGCGGTATTACCATTACTGGTCCTAAAAACCATAGGATCCTCTGGATTCACCAGCCTTCTCAGTGGTGGACAGTGAATCTCACGAGCAGCGATTTTGACCCACCCTTGGAAACCACTGACCCGCATGTTACGCTAGTTTACGACGCCACTGGGAGCTCAAGGGAACTAGAAGGGTTGTATGCTGCTTTCCTGGGTAGCATGGTGACCGTCATTATTTTAGGGGAAGTAGTGGGAAAGGAGGGGGCAGCACTTCTACTCCAAGTGCCTAATGAATTGTGGAATCAGTCAGGCTTGATGTCCCCTCACATTACCCTGTCAGTTAACGAGGGACATAGACCAAAGGAATTGGGATACCTAGACCACCGGCTTGAGGTACAGGCAGACAAAGCCCTTTTCGGGGTTCCTCAGGCTCTGCCAGGGGGGACCCTGACTTATTACCTCGTCCCTTTCTCGGTGACGGGCTGTTTACACCATCACCGGCCCCATCGACTCCCTTCGGAAGAACACACCCTGATTTATGGGCCGCATCGAAGTCCGAGGTAGGATACAACACAGTGACCCCAGTTCAGATCCGTGTAAGACCGGGAGCACAACTTCCTTCCGTCCCACAGTATCCCCTTCGGTGAGAGGCAGTCGACGGAATAACTCAGTTAATACATTCGTTCTGCAAACAGGGCATCCTGGTTCGTTGCCAATCACCTTGTAACACCCCCATTTTACCCGTCCCCAAACCCGGATGAACAGAGTGGCGCCTTGTACATGATCTACGTAAGGTTAACGAGATAGTGGAGCCACTACATCCCGTGGTCCCGAATCCAGCTACCATTCTCAGCAGTATCCCTGCCGACTCTTGCATTTTTACCATTGTGGATTTGCAGCACACATTTTTCGCAATTCCTCTCTCTCCCGACTCGCAATACCTGTTTGCTTTCACCTTCCAAGGTCAGCAATACGCTTGGACGCGCCTCCCGCAAGGTGTTATACACTCCCCGACTATTTTTTCCCAAGTTGTACATAATCAACTCCAAGAGTTGCACCTTTCTGATAAATCCACCATTGTACAGTATATAGATGAACTTTACTAGCAAGCCCCTCGGAGCCCGCCAACATCGCGGACACGAATAGACTACTTAACGCGCTCCACTCTTGGGGATACGTAATACCTCCACAGAAAGTAATAAGAACCCAGCACCAGGTAAAATTTCTGGGCACCCTCTTAAGTGCTACTGAGCGGCGGCTCAGTCCCGAAGGTATTACGCCCATCGTTGCCACCCCACCGCCCACTACCCCAAAGGTTATGTGCGCCTTCTTAGGGTTAGTAAATTACTGCAGACAGTGGCTACCTAACGTGGCGCTCCTTACTAAGCACCTCACACCCTTGGCCTCAAGCCAGTCCGTGGGAGCCTTTCAACTTCCCAAGGAACAAATGGAGGCCTTTGATAGCCTCAAACAGTCCCTTGCCAGGGCCCCGGCCCTGGGACGCCCTTTGTATGATCTACTGCGCTACAGTCGTTCTTACTCAAACCCATGGGGATAGGAAAAGACCGGTGGCATACTACTCCACTCGGCTGGACCCAGTTGCTAGAGGACTTCCACCATGCTCACAAATGCTTCCAGCCATTTATTCCCTAGTAACAGCAGCCTCCAATATAACCCTGCAACAGGCAGTGATGGTTTATTCCTCCCATACAATAACGGCACTCCTAACTTCTCACCAGACGCAACACCTTACCCAGGTAGCACTCCTGAATAACCTACTCCTCACTTTTGCTTACTGTACGACCATTAATCCTGCCACCTTCTTGAAGGCCCCACCTGAGGATCTTGCAGACCCACTCATGACTGTCTAATGCATAACCACTTTTTAAATGCACCCCGCCGGGACCTTTCAGATAAGGCCATCCAGTCAGCAGACTTAAACCTGTACGTCGACGGTACTTTCTACATTTCTCAACAGGGCATCCGCCTTAGCGGCTATGCTGTGGGTAACGACTCCCAGAGTGTGGAATCTGCATCTCTGCAGCACACAGTCTCTGCCCAAAAAGCATAACTCTTTGCCCTGACCCGAGCTTGCATTTTAGCCAAGGTCAAAGTAGCTAATGTCTTCACTGACTCCCGCTATGCTTTTGGAGTTGCCCATGATTTTGGCCAACTCTGGGCACGTAGGGGATTTCTGACCTCTACAGGTAGCCCCATACAGAATGCGGTTTATGTAAAGAACCTCCTCCAAGCCATCCTCCTCTCAAACAAATTGGCCATCATTAACTGCTCCGCTCACCTTTCAGATGCCTCCCTAATAACCCAGGGCAATAGCAGGGCAGATACAGAGGCGAAATTGGCAGCACGCCATGGGTCTAAAACTGTTTCCACTATGGAAAAACAAGCAAGCCAAAGATAGCAACGCCGGGCACCCCAGACATGGTCACTGTGCAGCACTTACAGGGGGACGCCCCTGACTCAGAAAAACAAATGTGGAAAGTGCACGGGTGTACGCACTCTGCGCTACACGGCCTCTGGGTTACTCCAGTCGGCAAAGTATGTATACCTGGTTCTTTGTTACCAATGCTTATTGACTGCCTACATTCTGACACCCACCTTGGCCAGGAGGGAATGAGTAACATTTTACAACGTACATGGTGACATTCCAGATTGGAGGAAGCAACACAAGGCAAAATACGGTCGTGCTTGATATGCCAACTAACCAATGCTGGGAAAGGGGTGAAGTGCACCCCAGGCAAAACCCCCTTGCCAGGTGGTCCTTTTGAATACATACAACTCGACTTTATTGAATTACCGCGTGTACATTGTTACAAGTACTATCTTATTATTGTTGATGTATTTAGTAGATGGATTGAAGCTTTTCCAACCACCAACAATAAGCCTCAACAGTGGTAAAGTTATTGCTCACAGAGGTTATACCAAGGTTTTGGGTACCCCGACGGATAAGTTCTGACAAAGGCCCCCACTTCATAGGGAAAATAAATAAGGAATTGTGCGAGGCACTGCATATCGAACAGCAGTTCTACTGCACCTACCACCCTCAGTCAGCAGGTGTAGTAGAGAGAGCTAACAACACCCTTAAGAATAAACTAACCAAATTAGTGTCAGAGACAGGTCTAAACTGGTTGAAGGTTCTCTCCTTAGCATTATACCATATGAGAATCACCACCCACTCAGCCACCGGCATCGGCTGCTGAAATCGTCTATGGGCACCCGGGAAGAACCCCATGGGACGCCGCCACCCAACCCCCTACACAGGTTGACCTTAATATCATGGGGGATGAACTACAAAGGTATTTCAGACAATTTACGTCCTCTTTAAAGTTTCTTCATTCGCAGGTGGAGAGTGCCTTTAAACCACCTGAAGGGCAGAACACGGAATTGTCTGACCTGGAAATCGGAGACTCGGTACTGATACGGGATTGGGAGCGCCGTAAACTGGGACCTCTGTGGAAAGGCCCCTTCCAGGCACTACTCCAAACACCGACAGCTGTGAAAGTAAAAGGCCAGGAACGTTGGATTCATCTGAGCGACTGCAAACGATGGCCACCGGAGAAAAGCTAATACCTTTTAAATTCGGACTCCTCACCATTACCAGTACTCTTGTGTGGGCATTAAAGGATAATTTTTTTTACAGAATACATATGCAGCTACATGGGAATCTCACCGTTAGATACCACTTGGCAGAGTCAGTGGAAGGCCTTTTTATAGACACACCAAGCTGGAGCCCCAGGGCCGTCTTAAAGTATGAATTTTCAAAAACAAAGTGTGTTGGACAGATGGGAACTTACAGGAGGGTGCTGCCGGGTAAATGCTTGCAAGGAACAGTAACAGGACCTAGTAGTACAGCCCACCACCAGTCCTTCTCTCACTGTTTCACCGGCATAGGGTGGGGTTGTGGGCTAGCAATTGTACAGCATACGATAGCATGTGCCGCCACTGCCTGTACAGAGAAGAATTAAGTGTTTAAAGGGGGATGGTTTAGCTGTGAGTGCACTGCCACCAGGTGTGCTACGTTACTTGAAGGAGAGCGATGGGTTTGTGGAGAAGGGAACGGGACCCACGTGAGATTGTCTAATGTCTCCTTAGAATGGCTAACCAGGGAGAATTACCTGAGGGAGCATGGGAGAAATGTTGCTGGGATCTCTTGGTATTCTCAAATGCCCAGTCCACGGCAATCGTGTAATGTAACCTGCTACCGGGCTAAGGAATGGTGTGTGTTCCTCTTTAATGGCACTTACACTACAGCCACCCCCACTCTGCCATCCTGGTTTGCAATAGGAACCATCGGGCCGGTCACGGTGCCCTGCCCCCAGAAGGCTCACGTCCGATGAAGACTTGTGGTGCGGTCAGTTAGTGAGGAGTTCTGTGAGGACTGGAGGGATCCTATGTCATTGGGATCTTCCTTAGCATCGTTAGGCTATGGATTCCTGAGTACTCTCTCTCTGGGGGGTTCGGCAGGAACTATAGCTGCAGAAAACCGGAACTACCTTATTTGTGGACTGGCTGCATTGGGAAACAGTACTGTGAAGGGCCTGAAAGCAGTGAAGCGGGAACTGGCAGATCTTCAACTTTATGCCCAGCAGACCCGGTATGCTGTGGACTACCAGTTGGCTCAGCAAGGAGGAGTATGCGCTACAGTTGGGGACAAACGTATCACCAACGTGAGAGAAGAGTCCTACAACATCTCCCATGCCATTCAGGGCATTCAGACGCAAGAAGATAGCTTTAGACAGGGATTTACAGGAGGGACAAGTTGGTTGGGGTGGCTGCTAGGAGGGTCGTGGGCATCATACCTGCTGCATGGAGCTGTGGGACTAATCGTGATTATAATAGTATGCTGTGTGGTGCTGGTCTGTCTAAATACCCGTTCTCAGCGCCGCTCTAGTTTATCATGAAATAATAAAAAGGAGGGAATGAGGAAGAGAAGGGTTAAGAATTGCAACCATACCTATAACTGGTATATATGCATTTATCTTTCTTTAGCAAGGACGAGCAAGCTGCTGACCCACTCGTTAGGTTGGAATGTTAAGTATGTTAACTGCCTTTGTTTCGGGTAACGAACCATTCCGATATGTCAGAAGGTGGCGATACTGAGTGTAATTAACATCGAGCTGAAGACTTGGTCTGAACAATGAAGGGTGATACCTGCCTTTGAAAGCCTTGATCATAACTCAATTATAATAAGACAAAAGGTATGATAGCTGTCTCTGGATCTCTATAGCTTGACCGGAACTCGCGGCGCCGTTTGCATGGGATGTGTGTGACAATTCCTGTATAAATGTCTGTCTGCCCTTTGTTCGGGGAGAACTCGGGAAGCGACTCTTAGTGAGTGCTGAAGAGAATTCTCCTAGTGGTGCACTGCTAATAAAGGTATTTGTTCGAATCGACCTCGTGACACTGTGTTATTTACAACGGACGGCAGGGAAATTGATTTCAGGAGGACACCTGGACTCCTTATGTGACTCTGCATCGCAAGCCCTAAACGCCACAGATCTAGCCCTCAGCACATTACCAATCTCCTGGTTCATCCAGTGCTTCTGGTTGGGGAAGACTCGGAATGTTTTTGTGTGTCCACACTTGTCCACGCATGTCCTATGAAGTCGGTGACGACTGTGGCAGATTCATTTAGGTCCACTGACGAATGCTTGAACATGGTCCAGTCCACCGACTCGAAGCAATCCCGAATTCACTCCTCCGCCTCTGCCGACCAGCTCTTCATCGCCCTCTTCACCGGTGCCGCACTCTTCAGTCTCTGTCTGTACTCAGGCAGAAGAAGCACAGCCAGGTGGTCGGATTTACCAAAGTGCGGGCGAGGGATGGAGCGGTCGGCTTACTTGATGGTGGTACACCAGTGGTCGAGTGTGTTGAGTCCTCTAGTGTTGCAGGTGATGTGTTGATAGTAGTTCGGCAGAGACTTCTTCAAGCTCACCTGATTAAAGTCTCCCGCCACGATGTGACAGGCGTCGGGGTACGCCCCTTCGTTCTTGTTGATTACGGCACTCATTTCCTCAAGTGCCAGCTTGATGTCTGCCTGAGGTGAGATGTAGACTGCAGCCAGGATGATGGCGGAGAACTCTCGCGGAAGGTAGAACGGTCGGCACTTCACTGCCAGATGTTCCAGATCGGGGGAGCAGGAATGGGACAAGACCGCCACGTCCGTGCACCACGACGAGTTTATCATAAAGCAGACTCTGCCGCCTTTTCCCTTACCCGACGCTGCCGTCTGGTCCATACGGTGCAATGAGAAACCCTCGGGCTGGAGCGCTGTGTCAGGAGAGTTGGGAGCGAGCCAAGTCTCTGTGAAACAAAGTACACAGCAGTCCCTCATGTCCCTCTGATAAAGCAATCTTGCTCTGAGCTCCTCAATCTTGTTTTCTAATGATAGTACATTACCCAGGAAGATACCTGGGAGAGATTTGAAGGGGTGGGACATAGGACGTCGCGCTTCAGTCTTGAACTGAACAAGTATCAAAAGGTAGGGAGAAAGGTGCTAACCATGATGGTGATTCAATGTCAGAAGAAAGAAGGTGAAAGGTGAATCAGCATTTAAGATTTTAATTGTGGAAAAATGGACATTAGAGGGATAAGAATGAAGCATCAGATGAACAAGAAGTATGATTGTACAGAATTAGAGACAACAGTGGAAGCAGTTCAAGGATTCAAGTAATTTTTTTATTAGTATACCTGGGTAAACGATAAATGAAGGAAACTCAGTTTGTTTAAAGAAGAGAGTTAATCACAAAGAGAAATGGGAGCTGGTGTAAAACTAGAGGATTAATGGACAGTCAGGGACAGTAGAGACTCAGCAGATAGTGAGTGTTGCAGGTCGAGATTTTCTGATTCTAAGATGGCAGAACTGTTGGTGTTGACTTTCATTCACCATCAAGCTGACGGCAACTTCAGGAGTTAATTCTGTGTGTAGTGAAACGTGGAACAACCAGTGCACCTCTACACATTGTGCTGTCTGCAGCCTTCGCCACTGTGCTCAAACGAAATCACTTTAACGTTGAGTAGTTGAGCCTCCTTCATTGTAAATTATCCTGCAAAGCAATCACTTTGTTGCTTGAGGTTGGGTAGGACAGTAAGTATTTGTATTGGTATTGGTTTATTATTGTCACTTGTACAGAGGTAGAGTGCAAAACTTGTCTTGCATCCTGTTCATACAGATCAAGTCAGATTAATGCTCAGCAAACTGTAGGTGCCTCTCAATTTATGTCAAAGTCGAGTGTATTGTCAAATGCACAAGTACATGTGTACACAGGTGCAACTAAAAACTTACTTGCAGCAGCATCACAGGCACATCGCATCATATAAGCAGCATTCACAAGAAAAAAGGCATAAAGTAGATATAAATTATGTCCAGTTTTCACAAGAAAGGACACAACCACAAGAATACAATGAGAAGGAAAGAAAAAAAGTCAATTTTAATGCAAAGTTGTTAATGCAGTCAGACTGTTTCTACGCTGTTGTGATTCGGGTTGTGCTGGTTGGTTCAAGAGCTGAATAGTTGAAGGGAAATCACTGTCCTTGAATCTGGTGATGTGGGACTTCAGGCTTCTGTACCTCCTGCTCGATGGTAACTGCGAGAAGATGGCACGGCCCGGATGGTGGGATATTTGATGATGGATGCTGCCTTATGTTTTGTAATTCATTCAGATATTTTTTCCAATGCATTTTGGTTTTATTTGAAGCTGATATTTTGACTCCTTCAAATGTTTCACTCTCCTTGACAATCAAAGGCACGACCACTGCCCAGTCTCCTGCTTCACAGGTTTGAGAATCACCGTGGGTAAGCAGCCGACTGTTCCCTCTGTACAGAGATGGTTCCAATCATAAAATATCCTCTTCTCCTCTGTCAGTGCAGCTCATGGAAAATAAATAAAGATGGGCACACTGCTTGATTTTTAAAAATACTTTGTGCTTCCTGATTTGTTTCACATCAGAATTCCTTAGAGATTCATTGGTCGACCAACTTGATGATGTCAGAGCTTATGGATGGTGGGGATCTGCTTGAACTGAGAGTGGAGAACACTGGAGCACCCTCCATAGAGATTGCTCGATCTCTCAGGGCAGCTGATATTGACATCAGATGCGAGGTTGATGCTTTGCCACTGAGTAATTTGGAGATTGGAGAATAACTAATGTGTGTCGGACCATGAGGGAGAATGTGCGAGGGATAAAGAGGAACAACCCCATTTGCTGGGGTTTGGCCCATATACCTCTCAACCTTTCCTGTCCATCGACCTGTACAAATGTCTTTTAAATATCACATATGTTCCGGCCTCTACAGCTTCCTCTGGCAGCTCGTTCCATGTACACATCATCATGCGGAAAAAAAGTTGCCCCTCATGTCCCTTTCCAATTTTCCCCCCTCACTTTAAACATCTGCCTTCTCGTGTTGGACTCCCCTTCCCTGATGAAAAGACTGTGGCTCTTCACCTGAACTCTGCCCCCATGATTTTATAAGCCTCTATAATGTCACCCCTCAGCCTCCTACACTCCTGGGAAAAAGTCCCAGTCTTGTGATGGATATTCACTCACCAGGCTCCAAGGGGTTTACTGCTAACCTCAGCTTTTTAGCTCAACAGCAGAAACCCCAAAAAGATTTATTGCTAACCTCAGGTTTTGTCACTGCAGCATGACCTGTCCAAACGTCAGGAAGTGGTTATTCATTGAGCGAAAATCCCTTTGGCAAAAACAGCAGCAATTGTCCAAGGTTCGGGATGTTTGTTGTTGCTGAGTTAAAACTCTCACCAATAATCCCTGTTTAGCCCCTTGACATAAACAAGAGAACAATGGGATCCACGTTTACATAAATAAACACTCCGGTCACCTGGCCTAAAAATGTTTTGAAAAATCATCACACGCCAATTATGTCAAGTATGTGATGAAACAGTTGTAAATGTTAGAAAGCAGTCAGGGGAGGGGGGAATGACTAAGAGAGGGGGTTACAGAAAGAATTCACTCCTCAGCCTTTGGCTTATGCGACGGACAACTAGTTGGACTGCAACTTGTTGGTGTGACTTTTTAGCATGTAAGAATTGTACTTGTGTTTGGAAATCCTTTGTAATTTACAAGTCGTTGTTAAGAAATACTTATTAGAATTAAACATGTCTCACTTGAAACTAAATAAACTGTTTAGACTGCTTCGTTAGCTGGAGGTATCCCCTTGGTTGGTCGGGGGGGGGGGGGAACCCACTGCTCAAGAGAGCGATTATTGACAGCGAGACCTTTCCGTAGAGACTAAAGTAGTGAAGTAAACTTGTCGTTGAAGTGTAGGTTGATACAGTATAATCTTCCTCTAATGTCTTGTACCAGATGGGGCTTAAAGTCTTGACTCAGGTTTAGAGCTCCCGGACGGTACACTCAGCATCATCACAGCCTGACCATTGGGTTGAGGGTGCGCTTGATGCCAAGGCAACTTTGACAATGAGCAATTTCCACCACCACCATAGACTGTGCGATTCACTTTAAACAACCCATTTGATCAACGTCCCCCGCCTCCACAGTAGGGGTGCCACGCCCAAATTCTGCCCGTTGTGAACATTTCTGACCCTGTTATTCCCTTGACTGTAAATGGACAACAACTTGATTTCTTAAAATTGATACCAGAGCCACTTATTCCACAATTTATGCTTCCGATTGGCCACTGGCACCATTGAGCAATGAATCAGTAAGCTTTGTGGGACTTTCGGGACAACCAGCCTCTCCACCCGTCTCTCGCAGGGTCACTGACCAGCTTCTCGGATGCAAAGGAGAACCTCAATTTCTCAGAGCACAGAATCCTCTGGCTAACCTTTTGGGGCGGGATCTCCTTCGCGAGCCACATTGTACGTTGCTATGTTCCCCTGATGGAGTACAACCTGAAGGACCAGAAACGGTATACCCAACTGTCTCTGCCTTGTCAGAAGAGACTGCTCAAGTAAGACCCGAAGTTTGGTGGTGGAAGTTTTCCAACAAATCTTTGTCTACAAGGGAAATAGCCACAGTTAAACAACTGCTGGAACTCCCTGAAGCCCGCGTAGTGCTGGGAAAGGACACAGACATGACATCTGAGTGGCACACGACTATCCATTGTATGGCACGTTACTCCACGGAGAGTCTGGACCATTCGTAGGAGGGATCTGTGAGACAATTGTTGCGAGACAGCCACAGTAATTCCTTCTCTCTTACGATTTCTGCCCTCTGTATGGGTCCTGAAGGGGTTGCAGCCACTGTGAAATTACCACCTGATGCAGATCCGCTTTTTAAAATGCCACCCGATGGAAGTCCGCACGTTACACTTCACGTCACGCCACCGTACTGCTAGAGGGAATTGGGACCAATGGTTTATCGCCTTTTGTGCAGAACACCAAAGGCCATCTGTACTAACCCAGAAGAAAAAATCCCAGTTTTTCCCAAGGCAGTTGTCTTCGCAAACAGCAAACCTGCGTCTTATCCCACCGAGTTCGAACACCATGCTTTGAACCGTTCTACCTCACAGAACAATGATATCGCTGACTGTTTACTCACCGTAAAGCAGGCAATCAATGTTTCGGGTCAGGACTGAAAATAGGAAAAGGGGAAGCCCAATATACAGGAGGGAAAAGCAGAGCAGTGATAGGTTGACAAGAGGGGAGGCGGGGTGGGCACAAGGTGGCGACAGGTAGATGCAAGTAAGAGATTGTGACAGGCAGGTGCGGGGGAGGAGGGGAGAGCAGATGCACCGGGTGATGAGTGCCCAGTACATCACGGGCACATCCCTCCCCACCACTGGTGTATCCACAGGAGGTGCTGCCTCAAGAAGGCAACATCCATTATAAAAGATTCCCACTATCCGGGCTGTACCATCTACTGGCAGCTACCATCAGCAGGAGCTACATACAGAAGCCTGAAGTCCCACATCACCAGGTTCAAAACCAGCTACTTCCCTTCAACATTTAGTTCTTGAATCAACCGGCACAACCCTGATCGCAAAAGTTTACCAACACTTTGACCGCTTTCATCACTTTGCACAAAAATGGACTTTTGTTGTTCTAATTGTGTTCTTTCTTTCAAAAATTATGTTTAATTTATGTTTTTCTTGTGAATGCTGCTGATCTGATGCAATGTGCCTGTGGTGCTGCTGCAAGTTTTTCATTGCACCTGTGCACACATGTACTGTGGACATGACAATCAACTCAAATTTGACTTTGACTTCCGTCATTCCACAAACTAAATCCAATGTGTCTCTTCATTTTTTAATGTCAAAACATCTTGTTCCAGGTTACTGTGTTCAATGGGCTGCAGACAGCTTTCACCAATTCCATCCACCATTTAAGACAGTCCTCACTTTCCTTGTAAGAACTGGAAGCGGGACTACTCATTATACACATTTATACATCAAAAGAATAATTGGCATCAGTTGTGTTAAATTGTTTCAATTAATGTAATTATCATAAAAAACAATGATCCATTCCTAATCTGCTCCCTGGTGACTGGTAACAGACAGTGAATGCAGTGTCCTGTCTGCTTAAAGCATTCAATAGCAATGCATGGAGTTCCAAAAATCTTGGGGTTGGCCATTTGCTAGTCCATCATTGCAGTCATCGGCATTCCTGGTAAAGTATTGGTGTTAATTATCAATCTGCAAAATGTTGTGAAATGTTGCATCACTGCTGTGTTTACTGGGATTGTTGCTTTCTGTCAATTGTGGATTTTACCCCTTTGCTGTTCTCCCAGTGTCATTGAAACCTTCTCATTCTTTCTCCCATTTTATTTGAATTGAACTATTTTAATTGAATTTAATATTCCTTTTAAATTTTGTTTCTTTATAGTGCATTTCATCACAATTAGCTGTCGAGTTTCTTCTTCACAACTTCGAATTAACTAATCTGGTTTTGATCCCTATTATATCATCTCTTCTCATTCTGAGGGTAAACGAACAACTAGAATGGAAGCAATTTCTTATTGTGCTTGTCTGAACAGTTTCAAACAAAATCTGACATCAACGTTACATTAAGGAGTTTAAAACAGGGCGTTGGGTATTTTGAAAACAGCAAGACAATATTGAAATGGTGGAACTGAGCATCCATGAGGTCAGTAAGTGCTGGATGGGTATTTGAACTGGAGATTTTGTGAGTCAATGCACTGGCTGCAGAGAGGTGATGGAAGTGAATTTATGGAGAGTGCAATGTGGAAGATCTGTCATTGATGGATCCAGATGGATGGGATTTTAGCTCAAATCAGTGGAGGCGAGAGGAGGAGTGCACGGTGTAATAGGGCTTGAGATTGGTATTCTTGGTGAACGAGGAAAATGGGGAATCTTAAACTATATGTCGATTGAACAAACCAGATCACCAGTGGTGCATGTGGGGAGGGAGCGGAATGAGATACAGAAATCATTTGGTGGATGAAGACGAGCATGTGAAAGGGACATCTGAGGGAGCGCAGCTTTGCAGCAGTGATCTGTGATTTAACTGATTTATGAAGATTTACAATGTTGGGCCAGTTGGTGCACTGTCTCTGTGCCAGTGGAAAAAGCCTCATCCCACTTTTTAGCACCATGTCTACAGCGCTCTTCAAATACACATCCAAATGTGGTTTCAATATGCATATATCGCTTTCGGGAAGTGAGTTCCAAACATCCATCTGGGTGTCTTCACAAGAGGAGGGGGCGTTGGCATTGTTGTACCAGAGGGAGTAATATTGGATGGGGTGAAACGAGAATGGAAAGAAGATTTTTTTCAGGATTTTCTGTTGTATGGAAGAGATGATAAACAATCCAAAAATCAGTGGTGTTGATAGTGTTGAAGTTTTCAGTGGAACATAATGTTCTTGCTCTGGATTTTTTTTCCACAGAGGCAGACTCTCTGGTACGATCCAGACTGAAGTGTGTTGCAATCTCACAGCGCAGTTAATCACATGATAGAATTCTTCATAGAGTAACTTTCTGTCAACTCAGTTTCAATTGTTAAAGCAATGAATGTAGTACTGAATACCGTCAAGAACAATTTTATCTGAGTTCTTATGTTTTTCTTTTTGTCACACACACACACGTATTCAAACACAATATATACAACACAAAAAGTACACACCGCTCACAAAAAGCACACACCACACACAAAAAATAAAGCACACACTAAAACCACACACAGATATGCACACCACACATACACGATGCATAAACAAACACACACACTTATTATCAATCCACACACCAACACACGATCTCAGTCACACCACCCAACCACACACCACACACAATCACTGACACACTGTCTTCCTCTATTTCAGCTAACTTGGCCGTGATTGGGGTAATGTTCCGCAGACGATGTGGTCTCTCCAGATGTATCACTGTCTACCTGATGTCGATGGCGGTGACGGATCTCCTGGTCATTATCACAGGTGTGATATTAAACCGGATTGTTCCCATGACTTTGCCATACAGTTTCTTGACCATCGCTCCGGCCTGCAGTGTGAATCTTGCAGTAGCTTACGCTGTAAGGGACTGTTCCGTCTGGGTGACGGTGATGTTCACCTTTGATCGCTTTGTTGCTCTTTGCTGCCAAAAATTGAAAACGAAATATTGCACAGAGCGAACGGCAGCTGTGGTGATCGGAACGGTTACTTCCCTGAGCCGTTTCTAAAATGTATTTTTTCTATTTTGAACCTCCACATAACACCGAGCCCACAGCATGCAAAGTTCAGCCAGCATATTATACCTCACCTGGTTGGATAGCACATGACTGAATCGACAGCATTTTAACCCCTTGTCTGCCATTCGTACTAATTTTGCTGCTCAATGTCCTCACCGTCAGGCATATTTTAAGGGCCATTAGAATCCGCAGGAGACTCCAGGGCGGTGGGAACAGTGGGAGACAGAGCGACCCAGAGATGGACAACCGCAGCAAGTCTATCGTCCTGCTCCTCAGTATCTCGGGTATCTTCATCCTCTTGTGGCTACTGGTACTGATACGTTTCCTCTACATTCACAGAACCAGCATCACTTGTCAGATTCCAATTTCAGTGACTCAGTTTTCCGTCTGAAAGAAAGCGGGTACATGCTTCAGTCCCTGTGTTCCTGCGTGAACCCATTTATTCATGCAGGGACACAGAGTAAGATCAGAGACGAGATAAAGCTGGGGCTGAAATATCCACTGACTCTTATCAATAAATTTCTCAAATAAACAATTTTTATTCTTTGCGAAGAGTTCATGTTACAAACCGCCCTATTCGTCATTTCTATCATCTCACCTGCTCAGGCACAGAGCTGGCCAGCAGCTCGACTTCATCAGGAATTTGAGGAAATTTGGTTTATTAACAAACACTCCTGCAAATTTCTCTAGTTGTACGGCGCAGAGCATTCTGACTGGCTGCATCACAGCCTGGTGTGGAGGCTCCAATGCACAGGATTGAGAGGGGCAGCAGAAGGTTGTAGACTCAGCCAGCTCCATCACGGGCACGACTCTCCCCACCATCGAGGACATCTTCAAGAGGTGGTGCCTCAAGAAGGCAACATCTATCACTGAGGTCCCTCACCATCCATCCCACTGCCACTAATCCAGGCCAGTCTTGCCCCCATTACTGCATCAATGTGTTGGGTCCAGGATAGATCTTCTGAGACGTTGACACCCAGGAACTTGCTCACTCTCTCCCCACAGCAGAGGCAGCTAAGACCAGAGGGTGCAGGTTTAGGGTGAAGGATCAGAGGTTTGGAATGGATCTGAGGAAGATCGTTTTCAGTGTGAGGGTGGTTGGAATCTGGAACACACCACCTGAGTGGGTGGGGGAGGCAGGCACTCTCACAGCATTTAAGAAATATCTGGCTGGGCATTTGAATTGCCAAGATATAGAAGTCTACAGACTGTTCTGGGGATTGGGAATAGTGTCGATGGGTCCCTGTTGGTCGGCATAGACACAGTGGGCTGAAGGGCCAGTTTCCATCCTGTACAACTCCAAATGATTCAGGTGTTACCTTTTTAAACGAATAAATTGCTTGATCGGGATGAAACAATGGAATTGGTTTATTATTGTCACATGTACCGACATACAGTGAAAATAATCTGTTTGCATGCCATACAGACACACCATTCCATACATAAGTACATTGAGGCAGGAAAAAGGAAACAGAATGCAGAATATAGTATTACAGTTACAGAGAGAGTGCAGTGCAGGTGGACAAATAAAGTGCAGAGGGCCACGGTGAGGTAGACTGGGAGATCAGGAGTTCATCTTTCAGTGTATGAGAGGTCCGTTCAAGATCTGATAACAGCGGGATAGAAGCTGTCCTTGAGTCTGATGGAACGTGCTCTCGAGCTTTTGTACCTTCTGCCCAACGGAAGTGGGGAGAAGAAAGAATGACCGGGTTGGGAGGGGACCTTGATTATGTTGGCTGCTTCCCCGAGTAACTGGGAGGTGTAGACATAGTCAATGGAGGGGAGGCTGGTTTGTGTGATGGACTGGGCTGTGTCCACAGCTCTCTGAAATTCCTTCCAGTCTTGGGCAGAGCAGTTGCCGTCCCAAGCTGTGATGCATCCAGAGAGGAGGTTGTTAAATGAAGCAAGGGCACAAATTGTGGAGGCTCTGACTGTCATTTTCCAATCATCCCAGGCCATGAAGGGTGTCAGAAGAATGGAGAACTGTTTCCATTGTTTACATAGGGAGGAAGTGTTAAACCATGTCATTGCAGAGCAGTTGGTCTAAATTCAGTGATGTGACAATTGTGGTCAGCGCCTTCCCCTGAAGTTCTGGAAAAACTCAGCCATTCAAATGAGTAAGAAAAGTACAAGGGTATTAACTCAGTAAAAAGTTCAGAGTGGAAGATAACGTGTTTGTTCTGGATGTTTTCCACAGAGACAAAATCTCTAGTAAGATTCAACTTAAAGTATGTTGCAACATCACAGTTTAGTTAATCACATGATGGAATTCTCAGTGGGGTAACAGTCAGTTTCAAGTGTCAAAGCCATTAAAGTCGCACTGAACACCGTCAAGTACAAGGTTTACCTGTGAGTTCCACTGTTTTACGTTGTCACACACACAACAACTAAAGTACACACTATACACACAAACCACGCACACACCACCCACAAACACTGACACACACAAACTCCCACGTTCATCCTCTGCTGAAGCTAAAACTACACACTCACACCAGACACTCACAAATGTAAACACACACCACCCACACACCACACACACGCTCACACCATCATCACATCACACAAATACACACACACAGCTGTTCTCACACACACACTCACAGCACACACTCACAAACCCTCTCTCTCTCTCTCTCACACACACACACACACACACACACACGCATTCACACACATCACCCACGCACCACACACAGTCACAATCACAGACACTCACTCCCTCTGGCTTCCTCTATTGCAGCTAACTTGGCCGTGATTGGGGTAATGTTCCGCAGACGATGTGGTCTCTCCAAATGTATCACTGTCTACCTGCTATCGATGGCGGTAACGGATGTCCTGGTCATTATCACGGGCGTGATATTAAACTGGATTGTTCCCATCACCCTCCCATTCAATTTCCTGACCATCGTTCCGCCTGCAGTGTGAATCTCATGGTAGCTTACAGCGTAAGGGACTGCTCCGTCTGGGTGACGGTGATGCTCACCTTTGATCGCTTTGTGGATCTTTGCTGCCAGAAATTGAAAATGAAATATTGCACGGAGCGAACGGCGGCTGTGGTGATCGGAACGGTTACTGCCATGAGCTGTTTCAAAAATGTATTTTTCTATTTTATGTATGAACCTCCACGGAATACTGAGCCCACACTGTGCACAATTAAGGCAGCATATTACACATCGCCTGGCTGGGTAGCATATGACTGGATCGACAGAATTTAAGTCCCTTGTCTACCATTTGTTCTAATTTTGCTGCTCAATTTCCTCATCCGTCAGGCACATTTTAAGGGACATTTGAATCCGCAGGAGATTCCAGGGCAGTGGGAACAGTGAGAGACACAGCGACCCGGAGACGGACAGCGGCAGAAAGTCTATCGTCCTGCTCCTCAGTATCTCGGTTATCCTCATCCTCTTGTGGCTACTGGAACTGATAACTTTCCTCTACATTCGCATTACCAGCATCACTTACTTTTCAGGATCCAATTTCAGTGACTTACTTTTCCCTCTGGAAGAAAGCGGGTACGCACTTCAGTTCTTGTGTTCCTGCGTGAACCCATTTATTTATGAGATTTAGAGACGAGATAAATCTGGGGCTGACATATCCACTGACTCTCATTAATAATTTACCGAAATGAACAATTTTTATTCTTAGGAACAGTTTATGTTGCAAACTGCCCTCATCTTCTTTTCTATGTTCTCGTCTGCTCAGTGGTAAAGTCAAAATCGAAGTCAAAATCGAGTTTATTGTAATATCCACAAGTCCTTGTGTGCACAGGTGCAATGAATAATTTCCTTGCAGCAGCATCACAGGCACATCGCATCAGCTCGGTAAATTGGTTAATTATTGTCACGTGTGCCGACGTACTGCGCAAACTTTATTTTTCATGCCATTCATACAGATCATTTCATTACAGCAGTGCATTGAGGTAGGACAAGGTAAAGTAACAACAGGTTGCAGAATGAAGTGTTACACTGACAGAGAAAGTGCAGTGCAGGTTGATAAATAATGTGCAAGGGCCACGACCAGGTAGATTGAGATCCAGAGGTACACACTGCAGTCACAGTGCTCAGGTGTGGAAGTGGGGGATGAGGTGCCAGTCAAACAGGCTGCTTTGTCCTGAATGTTGCTGGAGCTGCTCTCATCCAGAGAGTGTTCCATCATCAGCCTGAATTTTGCCCCATGTGACTGGTGGGAAAGTTCTGAGACATCAGGAAGTGAGAAACACATTGCAGGATCCACAGACTCTGACCTGCTCCAGTGGCCATGTGGCTGGTCCAACTGAGTTTCCAACTGGTCCAACAGTGTCAATGGTGGCCCCACCCCCCAGGACGTTGTTGGTGGAGGGACTCGGCAGTGGTAATGCCATTGAATGTCAAGGTGAGGCAGTCAGACTCTTTTGTTGGAGATGCTCATTACCTGGCCCTTCTGTGGCTTGAATGTCACTTGCTGCTTATCAGCCCACGGCTGAATGTTGTCCAGGTCTTCCTGCAGGAAGCCTGCATCTGCTGAAGAGTTGAACATTGTGCAGTCACCCCAGGCATATCCATCTCTGTTCTCCTGCACTGTTACAGTGAGTTCCATTTCAAACCTGAGGAACAATGCTTCACCTTCCGTCTGGGCACGTTGTAGCTTCCTGACTCGATATTGAATTGTCCGACTTGAAGTAACTTGATCTTTATTTTCTGACCGTATCAGAACCTCCATTTCCTCCAGTCATCTATCATTTTGGGTCAGTTTGTCACTCCATTAATAGCCTGACCTTGCAGGCATGTCCCATACCCTGCTGTTAGCAACTGATAACAGACACTGCCTCCAACTGCCAGAAGAACTCTGAGAAGCTGGTCAGGCAGTATCTGTGGAGGCAAAGGGACAGTCGACGTTTCAGGATGAGACCCGGCATCAATCCTGATCTCGACCCGAGACATCATCCATCCCTTTGCTTCCACAGATGCTGCCTGACCCGCTGATTCCTCCAGCAGTGTGTGTTTTGCTCCACTTTCCAGCATCTCTTGTGTCTCCAGAGAAACAACAGATGGAATTTAACTCTGAAGAACGCAAGGGGATGTATTTCAGGAGGACTGATAAGGCCAGGATATGCATAAGGAATGGTAAGACCCTCGGAGGTACTGAGGAGAGAGGGATGCTGGCGTATCCCAGTGAGAGCGGATGCCCGTGGGACCTGTAAGCCATCTGTAGAACTGTGAACCTGCTAAGAATCACTGACTTGGAGACTGTGGCCCTGTGACCTTCAGTGTCTGTGAGGCCTGTACCCAACAGGGAGTTGTCGTTAGTGGACCTTCATCGGAGAGGGGCAGAGTGGGTGTCATCAATTGCCCAGTGATAATGTCTGTCGGAAGCTATGATTCATACAGTCACAGATGGGATGAGAATTTTTGGTGCTGTTGGCAGTGAAGAGGGTCGTCTTCAGCTGCAGAATGACATGGAGGAGATGATGAGAAGGGCAGAGAAATGGCTGATGGAATTTAATCTTGAAAAATATGCAGTGTTGCAATGACGACCTGATCTTCTGCCTTGTCCCATCAACCTGCACCCAGACCATATCCCTCCAAACCCCTCCCTTCCATGTACCGATCCAAACTTCTCTTAAATGTTACGACTGAACTTGGATCTACTGATTCCGCTGGAAGCTCGTTCCACACTCGCACCACCTTCTGACTGAACAAGTTTCCCCTCAGACTCCCTTTAAATATTCCACCTTTCACCCTGAACATATGACATCTTGTCTCACCCAGCCTGAGGGGAAAACTCCTGCATGCATTCACTCTATCTGTACCCCTTTTAACTGTGTAAACCTCGATAAGATCTCCCTTCATTCTCCTGCACTGTAGGAAATAAAGTCTGAACCTATTCAACGTAGCGGTTAGCGTAACACTTTACAGCGCCAACGACCCAGGTTCAAATCTGGCCACTCTCTGTAAGGAGCTTGTACGTTCCCTGTGTCTGCGTGGGTTTCCTGCGGGTGCTCTGGTCTCCTCCCACATTCCAAAGATGTACGGGATATGAAGTTGTGGGCATGTTATGTTGGCACCGGAAGCGTGGCGACACTTGCGGGCTGCCCCCAGAACACTACACAAAAAGATGTATTTCACTGTGTGTTTCGATGTACATTTGACTAATAAAGAAATCTTATCCTATCTTACCCTTTAACTCAGGTTCTCAAATCCCAGCAATATCCTTCTAAATTTTCTCTGCACTCTTTCAAGCTTATTGATATCTTTCCTGTAGGTGACCAGAACTGCACAAAATACTCTAAATTCGGCCTCAACAACATCTTGTACAACTTCAATATAATATCCCAACTCCTATACTCAATGCCCTGATTTACGAAGGCCACAGTGCCAAAAGTTGTCTTTATGACCCTAACTGCCTGTGACGCACTTTCAAGGAATTATGGATTTGTATACAGCGGTCCCTTTGTTCTACCGCACACATCAGAGCCCTACCATTCACTGTGCAAGTGTTACCCTGGTTAGTCCTCCCAAAGTGCATCACCTCACACGTGTCTGCATTAAATTCCATCTGCCATTTTTCGGCCCATTTTCCCAGCTGGTCAAGATCACGCTGCTAGCTTTGAAAGCCTTCCTTGCAGTCCATTATGCCCCAATCTTGGTGTCATCCACAAATTTCCTGATCCAGTTTACCACAATATCATGAATCATTAATATACATCATAAACAACAATGGACTCAGCACTGATCCCTACGGCACACCACGAGTCACAGGCCTCCAGTCAGAGAGACAACCATCTACTGCCACTCTGGCTTCTCCCGCTACGCCAATGTTGAATCCAATTGGCTACATCCTGAATGCCAAGCGACTTAACCTTCCGTAGCAGCCTCCCATGCAGAACTTTATCAAGGGCCTTGCTAAAGTCCATGTAGACGACATCCACCGCCTTTCCTTCATCAACCTTCTTGGTAACCTCCTCGAATAACTCCATAAGGTTGGTTAGACATGACCTACCACGCACAAAGCCATGCTGACTATCCCTAATCAGGCCCTATTTATCCAAATGCTTATATATCTTATCCCTTAGAATGCCTTCCTATAGTTTACCTACAACTGACGTCAGGCTCACCAGCCTATAATTTCCCAGCTTATTCTTAGAGACATTAGCTCCATTGTTCAAGAAAGGCTCGAAGAATCCAGCACCTCACCCATGGCTAAGGATATTTTAAATATCTCTTCCAAAGCCCTTGCAATTTCTACACTAGCCTCCCATAAGGTCCGAGGGAACAACACATCAGGCCCTGTGGATTTATCTACCTTCATTCGCCTCAAGACAGCCAACACCTCGTCTTCTGTAATCAGGATCTGGTCCATGACCTCACTATTCTTCTTGCCTCAGTTCTATCGTCTCTTGTCTGTCTCCAGAGGAAATATTGATGCAAGAAGTTAATTTACGATCTTCCCCATCTCTTTCGGTTCCATCCACAGATGACCATGTTGATCGTCAAAAGGACCAATCTTGTTCCTTGCTCTTACTATAGCTGTGGAAACCCTTGGGATTCTCTTTCACCTTCTCTGCGAGAGCAAGCTCATGTTCTATTTTTGCCCTCCTGATTTCTCTCTTGTGTTCCCTTGCATTTCTTACACTCCTCAAGTGCCTCACTTGATCCTAACTGCCTGTACCTGAGATGCACCACCTTCTGTTTCTTTACCAGGAACTCAATATCCCTCAATAACCAAGGTTCCTTAAACCTGTCAGCCTTGCCTTTTATTCTGACAGGAACATATAGATTCTGTACTCTCAATATTTCACTTTTGAAAACCTCTCACTTACCAAGCATTTCTTTGCCAGAAAAAAGCCTCTCCCAATCCACGCCAGCCAGATCCCTTCTGATGGCATCAAAATTGGCCTCACTGCAGTTTAGAATCTCTACCCGAGGACCAGCCCTCCATGATTATCTTGAAACTAATGGAATTATGATCACGAGATCCAAGGCATTCCCCTGCACACACTTCTGCCAGCTGCCCTGTCTCGTTCCCTCAGAGGAGATCCAGTTTCACACTCTCTAGCTGGGACCTCTACACATCGATTAAGGAAGTTTTCCTGAATACATTTGACAAACTCTATCCCATCCAATCCCTTCACAGTATGGGAGTCCCAGTCAGTATGTGGAAAGTTAAAATCACCTACAATCACAACCTTATGTTTATTGCAAGTGTCTTCTGTCTCTCTACAGATTTGTTCCTCTAAATCACACTGACTATGGGAGGTCTATAATTAGTCCCATTTACATGGTCATCCCTTTTATTATTCCTCATTTCCACCCATATTGCCTCAGTAAACAAGCCCTCCAGTACATCCTTTCTGAGCACTGCTGTGACATTTTCCCTGATGAGTAATGCCACCCCTCCCCCTTTAATACCTCCCTCTCTGTCATGTCTAAAACATCAGATCCCCGGAACATTGAGCTGCCGGTCCTGCCCCTCCTGCAACCAAGTCTCGCCAATTGCCACACCATCATAATTCCACGTGCTGATCCGCACTCCAAATTCACCTGCCTTTCCTACAGTACTCCCTGCATTGAAACCGACACATCTCAGGACATTATTCCCACCGTGCTCATCAACCAGCTGATTTCTGCCTTTGCTTGTAGGCTGAACATCTGCTTTCCCCACAGCTACACCACTTGCTGCCCTGTCACTCTGGTTCCCACCCCCCTGCAGCTCCAGTTTAAACCCCCGAGCAGCACGAGTAAACCTTTACATGGGGATATTAGTCTCCCTCTAGTTTGGGTGCAGACCGTCCTCTTTGTACAGGTCCCACCTGTCCTGGAAGAGAGCCCAATGATCCAGAAATCTGAAGCCCCTCCCCTGCACCATCTCCTTAGCCACATGTTAAACTGCACTATCTTCCTATTTCACTTTGCAGGACCTCGTCACCTTCCTGCCTATATCATTGGTACTGATGTGGACCACGACTTCTGGCTGCTCCCCCTCCCCCTTAAGAATGCTGTGGACTCAATCCAAGACGCCGCTGACCCTAGCACACGGGAGGCAACATACCATCCATGAGTCTCATTCTCGTCCACTGAATCTCCCACCTGTTCCCCGAACCAATGAATCCCCGATCACTACCGCATTCTCTTTACCCCCGTTCCCTTCTGAGCCACAGAGTCAGACTCAGTGCCAGAGACCTGGCTGTTGTGGCTTTCCCCTGGTAGGTCATCCTCCCAACAGTATCTGAAGCAGAATAGTTGTTATTGAGGGGGAACGGCCACAGGGGTACTCTGCACTAGCTGCCTATCACCTTTCCCTCTCCTGACGGTAACCCAGCTACCTGCAGCCTCGTTGTGACTGCCTCCCTGTAACTCTTGTCTATATACACCTCAACATCCCGAATGGTCCAGAGTTCATCCAGCTCCATTTCCCTAACGCCGTCTGTAAGGAGCTGCAGCCAAATGCAGCTTCTCGCAGGTGTAGTCATCAGGGACACTGGAGGCCTCCCTGACTTCCCACATCCTGAAACGGGAGCAGACCACTGCCCTGACTGCCATTCCCACTGCTCTAACTGTGCAAGAGCAAAGAAATAAAGACACCTTCCCAGAACCTCACCTCAGCCGCCACTCACTTCCTTCGCCTCTTCAAGCCACAGCCTCAGCTCCCCACTCTAACACTGGCCCACTCCCACGATGGCCGCTCTGCTTGACCCCCAACTTCTATTTATTATGTCACGAACCAGCAACAAAAGAAACACACTGAGCATGATTCAGTGTTAAAAACTATTTTATTAATTACTACTTATGATAATACGTAAAATAAAAGTAAAAATGTTAGTATGTTAGAATTCAAAAATGTTAAACCTTGAACGTTAACCCCAAAATTAAACTCTTTGTGTGTGTGTGTATGTGGCAAAGTCCAAAACTCCCAGTTCAGGAATGGTTCTTAAAGTTCAGTTCCGCAAGCAAAAGGTGAAACATGAGCAAGGGCTTCTTCAACAACCACCGTTGTCAGAAGATAAGACGTAGATGTAGAAAAACAGAGAGAGAGTAAATACGAAATCCAAATGTTCCACGATGGAACCCAAACGACACTCCAGTGTTAACTCGGTAGTGACTTCCTCACCCCGAAAAGCATCCGAATCGTGGTCGTCCACACACAAGTACCTGTTTCCTTCTACAGGTCAGCAACAAAGTGAACTCCACCGGATTACTTCCAACTTCCATACATGGATTTCAGTGGCAAACACAGTTATTGTTTCTCATCCATCGATAGAGAAAACAAGCAGGCTGGTGTCTCTCTCCCTTCTCTCTCTCTCCCTCTCTCTCCTTATTATTCTGACTTCTTCAACACGTCATTACGTCCTTTATCTTCTATTGACGTAAGCACGCCCCACACACACAGACACACACACTCTATCTTAAAGGGACTTTCACTGAGTCCGTAACAATTAGCTGCTGCCAATTAGCTAATTAACCAATCAATTTTCAACCAACAATTTGAAAATGTTTCTCTTTTAGGTTCTTTCTGGTGAAACTGAATAGAAAGTCCCGAGACCCACCTCTTTTAAAAAGGAGTGTTGTAGAACAGAGAGACACAGGGGTCAGATACATAGTTCCTTGAAAGTGGTGACACAGGTAGACAGGGCGGTGAAGAAGGCATTTGGCACCCTTGCCTTCACCGGTCAGGATACTGTGTACAGGAGATGGGACATCATGTCACAGCTGGATGAGACATTGGTAAGGCTTTGGTAAGGCCTTGGAGCACTGCGTACAGCTCTGGTTGTCCTTCTACAGGATGGATGTCATTAAACTGAAAAGGATGCAAAAAGGATTTATGGGGATGTTGCCAGGACTGGAAGGTTTGAGTTATAAGGAGAGGCTGGGTAGGCCAGGACTTTTTTTCCTTGAGCATAGGTAGCAGAGTGGTGACCTTACAGAGGTTTATAAAATCATGGGGGATCTAAATAAGTTGAAGAGCTACAGTCTGTTTCCCAGGGTAGGGGAGTCCAAAACTAGAGGGCACAGAGAGACAAAGGATTGCAGATGCTGAAGTCCAGATGAAAAACACAACAATGCTGCAGAAGGGTCCTGACCCGAAACGTTGACCGCCTGCTTTTTTCCTGGATGCCGCCTGCGCTGCTGAGTTCCTCCAGCATCATCGTGTTTTTCCACTGGAGGGCACAGGTTTAAAGTGAGGGGGGAAAGATTTAAAAGGGACTTGAGGGGGAGCATTTTTACATGGAGGGTCGTCCATCAATGGAACGAGCTGTCGGAGGAAGTGGCAGAGGAGGGTGCATTTATGATATTTGGATAAGTGCGTGGATAGGAATGGTTTAGAAGGATATGGGCCAAACATCGAGAGATGTGATTAGCTCAGTTTGGCAAAACCATCAGCATGGACAAATTGGGCCGAAGGGCCTGTTTCCGTGCTGTATGACTCTGACTCTGCTGCTCATGGTGGACAAGGCACAGCAGTTGGATTCACATTTAAATTCCAAGAAAGAATCAACATGTATTATTCTTTTTATTCTTCACACATTTTCCAAAATCCACTGGAAAAAAATATCTGAATGAATTATGATGTACAGAGAGCTGAGCATTAATATGGCTTACTGGCCTGCCCGACCTCATGAAACAAAGTGAACGTTTTGCAGGGTAATTTACAATGAAGGAGGCTCAACTACTCAACGTTCAAGTGATTTCCTTTGAGCACAGTGGAGAAGGCTGCAGACAGCACAATGTGTGGAGGTGCACTGGTTGTTCCACATTTCACTACACACAAAATTAACTCCTGAAGCTGCCGTCAGTTTCATGTTGAATGAAAGTCAACACCAAAAGTTTTGCTATCTGAGAATCAGAAAATCTCGACCTGCAACACTCACTATCTGCTGAGTCTCCACAGTCCCTGACAGTCGATTAATCCTTTAGTTTTACACCAGCTCTCATTTCTCTTGGTGATCAACGCTCTTTATTACACAAACTGAGCTTCCTTCATTTATCAGTTAGCTAAGTATTTCAATAAACAATTATTTGTATCCTTGAACTGCTTCCACTGTTGTCTCTAATTCTGTGTAATGATAGTTCTTGTTTGTCGGATGCTCCAGCCTTAACCCTCTAATGTCTGCTTTTCCAAAATTTAAATCTTGAACGGTGATTCACCTTTTACCTTCTTTCTTCTAATATTGAATTATTATCATGGTAGCACCTTCCTCCCAACCTTTTGACACTTGCTCAATTCAAGTGTGAAGTGCAGGGTCCGAATGCCCCGCTTCTCCCTGGTATGCTCCTGGCTCATGTGCAGTCATGAGAAAATAAGATTGAGGTCCTGTTGCGAAACAGGTTTGGGATCTCAGAAGGCAAAGGACTCTGAACACAGTCTGGCAGGCAAGGATTTTATTTACAAAAGACAAACAAGGGAAAATGGTAATAGGAGAAACACACATGTGCACAGATGATAGCGAGCGTGGGAAAATTGCAACAGAGGTAAAATACACACACACAACAAACTGGGTCCAGACAATCAAGGAAATATAATACGACACTCACCACCCCTTGACTCAGTGCAGGCATGGCTCTATGCTACCAGGGACACTAACTAAGATGCTCCCAACCTTTTACAGTGCACACCTCACCAACAATTTCTCCAGAGATATTTCACAGTGCTCAGCCTGGAGCGAAGCTGGGTCATCCCTCGAAGCAGGCAAAGAGACTGAGCCTAGCTTATGTGGCACTCTTTATGCTGCTGGAGGGCTGGCGGGTCCAGCCCAGGTAATTTACAAAGGCCAATGATCAGGTGTGCACTGATGGGTGGAGCTGGGCCAAACCTTGATTGGCAGTGTTGTGTCTTCCGACCAGGTAGGGGCAGGCTGTCAGATGTCAGACACGACCCTCCACAATACAGGGCATCAGAGCAAGATTGCTTTATCAGGGGGACATGAGGGACTGCTGTGTACATTTTTTCCCAGAGACATGGATCACTCCCAACTCCCCTGACACAGTGCTCCAGCCCGAGGGATTTTTGATCCACTGCATGGACCAGACGGCAGCGTCAGGTAAGCGAAAAGGCGGCAGTGTTACAGTGCACTATAAACTCGTCGTGGTCAACAGACGTGGCAGTCTTGTCCCATTCCTGCTCCCCCGACCTGCAACATCTGGCAGCGAAGTGCCGACCATTCTACCTCCCGTGGGAGTTCTCCGCCGTCATCCTGACTGCAGTATACATCTCACCTCAGGCAGATATCAAGCTGGCACTTGAAAACTGAGTGCTGTAATCAACAAGAACGAAGGGGCGTACCCCGACGCCTGTCACATCGTGGAGGGAGACTTTAATCAGGTGAGCTTGAAGAAGTCTCTGCCGAACTACTATCAACACATCACCTGCGACACTAGAGGACTCCACACACTCGACCACTGCTGTACCACCATCAAGAATGCCGACCGGTCCATCCCTCGCCCGCACGTTGGTAAATCCGACCACCTGGCTGTGCTTCTTCTGCCTGCGTACAGACAGAGACTGAAGAGCGCGGCACTGGTGAGGAGGACGATGAAGAGCTGGACGGCAGAGGCGGAGAAGCGAATTCTGGATTGCTTCGAGTCGGTGGACTGGACCATGTTCAAGGATTCGTCAGCGGACCTAAATGAATCTGCCACGGTCGTCACCGACTTCATTAGGACATGTGTGGACGAGTGTGGACCCACAAAAACATTCCGAGTCTTCCCCAACCAGAAGCCCTGGATGAATCAGGAGATTGGTAATCTGTTGAGGGCTAGATCTGTGGTGCTTAGGGCTGGCAGTGCAGAGTCATATCAGAAAGCCTGGTATGACTTCCAGTGGACAAATGCGAGCGCAATCAGGTAATTTCGGACTAAACTGGAATCACGGATGAAAGCTCGACAGCTGTGGCAGGGCTTGCACAATATAACAACCTACAAGGTGAGATCGGGCAGCATAAGTGGCAACAAACCATCACTCCCGGATGAGCTCAATGCCTTTTATGTACGCTTTGATAGGGAAAACTATGACACACCCACACGAGTCCCCACATCTCTGAATCCCTGTAATTTCAGTCTCAGAGGCCGATGTCCGGGCATCCTTCAGTAGGGTGAATCCAGGAAAGGTGTCTGGTCCAGACAGCGTACCTAGCCTTGGACTAAACATGTGTGATGACCAACTGGCTAGAGTGTTTCTGGACATATTCAACCTGTTGCTTCTGGAGTGTCTTTATTGTAAAAATTGTGTTTAATTTATGCTTTTCTTGTGAATTCTGCTGATCTGATGCTCTGTGCCTGTTATGCGGCTGCAAGTAAGTTTTTCATCGCACCTGTGCATCGATGTATTTGTGCACATGACAATAAACTCAACCTTGACTTTGAAGTTGATCATTCCACAAACTAAATCCAATGAGTCTGTTCATTTCATCATGCCAAAAACATTTTTTTCCAGGTTGCTGTGTTCAATGGGCTGAAGACAGCTTTCACCCATTATATCCACCCTTTGTGACGGTCCTTACTTTTCTTGCAAGAAATGGAAGCAGGATTACACATTACACACAATTATTCATCAAAACAATGATTGACATCAGCTGCTTTTAGTGGCTTGTTTCAATGAATGTAATTAGCAAAAAAACAAAGATGACTCCCTAATCTGCTCCCTGGTGACTGGCGTCGGGTATAAATATAACAGACTATGAATGCAGTGTGGTGTGTGCTTAAAGCTTTCAATAGCAATGCATGGAGTTCCACAAATCTTGGGTTTGGCCATTTGCTATTCCATCATTGCAGTCATCGGCATTCCTGGTAAAGTATTGGTGTTAATTATCAATCTGCAAATTGGAGATTTTTACCCCTTTGCTGCTCACCCAGTATCATTAATCCCCTTTCATTGTTTTCTCCCATTGGTTGTACCAGCTTCACTGAATATTTTATTCCTTTTAAATTTTATTTCTCCATTGTGTATTTTATCACAAATAGTGGGAGAGTTTCTTCTTTACAACTTCTAGTCTAATCTGGTTTTGATAACTAATCATATCATCTCTTCTCATTCAGATGGTAAACTCCGAACTATAATGGAAGCAATTTCTTTTCTGTTGGTACTTGTAGGAACAGTTTCAAACAAAATTGGAAACCAAATTTACATTAAGTAGTTTAAATAGGACATGCAGTGTTTAGAAAACAGCATGAGAATATTGAAATAGCGGAACTGAAGATCCAGTAAGTCAGTAAGTGTAGGATGGGTATTTAAACTGGAGATTTTGTGATTCAATGCACTGGCTGCAGAGAGGTGATGAAAGTGAATTTGTGAAGAATGCAATGTGGAGGATTTTAGATCAAATATGAGGAGGCAAGAGTTCATGGCGCAATAGTGCTTGATATTGGTATTCTTGGTGAAAGAGAAAAATGGTTGGGTATCTTAAACTACATGTAGATTGGACAAACCAGATCACGAGTGGTGCATGTGGGGAGGGAGCGGAGTGAGATACAGAACTTGTTTGGTGGATGAAGACGTGCATGTGAAAGGGACATCCGAGGGAGCGCAGCTTTGCAGCAGTGATCTGTGATTGAACTGAGTTATGAAGATTTACAATGTTGGGCCAGCTGATGCACTGTCTCTGTGCCAGTGGAAAAAGCCTCATCCCACTTTTAAGCACCATGTCTACAGCGCTCTTCAAATACACATCCAAATGTGGTTTAAATATGCATATATTGCTTTCGGGAGCTGAGTTCCAAACATCCAACTGGGTGTCTTCACAAGAGGAGGGGTCATGGAAAAATATTGAATGGGGGGAAATTAATAGAAAAAGAAGCTTTTGTCAGTATTTTCTGTGATCTGGAAGAGATGACAAACAACACGAAAATCAGTGGTGTTGATAGTGTTGAAGACTTCAGTGGAAGATAAAATTCTTGCTCTGGATTTTTTCCACAGACACAGACTCTCTGGTAAGATCCAAACTGAAATATATCGCAACATCACTGCGCAGTTAATCACATGATAGCATTCTGAGTGAGGTATCTGTTCCTCAACTCAGTTTCAAGTGTTGCACTGAATGCCGTCAAGTACAATTTTAGCTGAGTTCCAATGTTTCTTCTTTATCATACATGCAAATTCAAAAAACGAAACGTACACCACATGCATTCAAACAAATTATACACCTCACACACACAAAATACACACCACAAACAACTTGCACACCACACATAAACACACACCTATTCTCACACCCACAAGCAATCACTAACGCACACTCACTCCCTCTGTCTTCATCTATTGCAGCTAACTTAGCCGTGATTGGGGTAATGTTCCGCAGACGATGTGGTCTCTCCAGATGTATCACTGTCTACCTGCTGTCAATGGCGGTGACGGATCTCCTGGTCATTATCACAGGCGTGATATTAAACCGGATTGTTCCCATCACTTTACCATCCAATTTCCTGACCATCGCTCCAGCCTGTAATGTGAATCTCATGGTAGCTTTCGCTGTAAGAGACTGCTCTGTCTGGGTGACGGTGATGTTCACCTTTGATCGCTTTGTGGCTATTTGCTGCCAAAGATTTAAAACGAAATATTGCACGGAGCGATCGGCGGCTGTGGTGATCGGAACGGTTACTGCCCTGGTCTGTTTCAAAAATGGATTTAACTATTTTATATATGAACCTATGCACAAAAACAAGCCCTCGCCTTGCAAAATTAGGTCAGCATTTTATATGTCACCTGGCTGGATAGCATTTGACTGGATCGACAGGATTTCAACCCCTTGTCTGCCATTCGTTTTAATTTTGCTGTTCAATTTCCTAACCGTCAGGCATATTTTAAGGGCCATTAGAATCCGCAGGAGACTCCAGGGCGGCGGGAACAGTGAGAGACAGAGCGACCCGGAGACGGACAGCCGCAGGAAGTCTATCGTCCTGCTCCTCAGTATCTCGGGTATCTTCATCCTCTTGTGGCTATTGGTACTGATAACTTTCCTCTACGTTCGCGTTACCAGCATCACTTACTTTTCGGGTTCCAATTTAAGTGACTCAATTTTCCCTCTGCAAGAAAGTGGGTATGCACTTCAATTCTTGTGTTCCTGCGTGAACCCAATTATTTATGCAGGGACACAGAGTAAGATCAGAGACGAGATAAAGCTGGGGCTGAAATATCCACTGATTCTCGTCAATAAATTACTGAAATAAACAGTTCCCAAAGAACACAAATTGTTTATGTTGCAAACCACCCTCGTCTTTTCTCTATCATCCCACCTGCTCAGTCATGTAGCTCTATAATGTGAAAACAGGCCCTACAACCCAACTGGTCCATGCCGACCAAGTTGCCGAAATAAGCCCGTCCCATTTGCCTGCCTTTGAACCATCTCCCTCTCGACCTTTCCTGTCCACGTACCTGTCCAAATGTCTCTTCAATGTTGTAATGGTTCACACCTCGACCACTTGCTCTGGCAGCTCGTTCCACACACTCACCGCCCTCTGTCCTCACTCTTACGTCCATGCTGTGTTGCTCCTTCCTGCTTATTGTTCAGCCTGTTCTCTACCATCTCGCCTGCTCAGTCAGATAGTCACAGAGTTAGACAGCACGGAAACAGGCCCTTCGGCCCACCAACTCCATGCGGACCATCAAGCCCCCATTTACACTAATCCTTTTATTATTCTCCCCACATTCCCATCATCTCCCCCCCACATTCTACCGCTCACCCACACACTGGGGGCAATTTTTAGCAGCCATTTGACCTACTGACCTGAACATCTTTGGGATGTGGGAGGAAACCCATGCAGTCACAGGGAGAACATGCAAACTCCACACAGACAGCACCAGAGGTCAGGATCGAACCTGGGTCATTGGAGCTGTAAGGCAACAGCACTACCAGCTGTCCTACTGTACCACCCACTTGCAACAAGTTGGATGAATTTTGCAGTCCCAAGAGGGGCTGGTCTATTAGACATTGGAGGTCTGTTCACAAGGAAGAGAACTGAATATGCCGGAGTATTTATTAGTGTCACAGAGCGGTTGGCAGATTCACCAACAGGAAGGAGGAGGGACGGTCTGATAACACAACGGCATCAGGACACTGGTAAGAAAGGAACATGAATTATTAGTGAGTTGAACTGTTTGTGGGGCGGGAGGGGTGGTGTTATTGGATGGGGACAGAAGAAAACTGTCTATGCCCCTATTAGACAAATCAAGAGGAAAAGCGGAGCCTAAATCTAGGGTAAAGCAATCACCATCAATACATCGTTGACTGTCCGTTTCTCTCCAGAGATGCTGCTCGACCCACAGAATTCCTCCAGCAGTTTGTGTGTTGCTCCACATTCCAGCATCTGCAGTCTCTTGTGTCTCCTGTATTAACTCCTTGTTGGCTGGGAAATAAAATTGGCAGATGTGGCCTTCAGGATGTAAGTACATTGAATGCCGGTGGGACGGGTTCCTTGAACATTGTGTTGGAGATGCAATAGGAGGCAGGATACTTGAAGAGATATAAAATTCAGAATTAGACAAAACTTCAGATGCTGGAAATTTGAAACAAAAGCATAAAATGCTGGGATCAGGTCAGACGGCGTCTGTGGGAAGTCAAGGAGTCATCATTTGCAACAACTTTGACTCTCAAATCCCAGGAACCCAAATTTTGAATAAAAAACCTAAATAACAATATTTTGTAAATCCACTGTCTACGTTTATCTACCCAGCCAATTACAGCTTCAAAATATTCCATGTTTTGATTTTCCACATACCCTGCAGACCCAATTTGTAGCAGGAGGTTCCAGCATTTTCCCCTCACACTCATGTCAGACTAACTGTGAACAACTACCTTGTCCTTTCTCTATTTTCTTCAATAACGGAGATGCGTCGGTCACCTTTCAGTCTGAAGAGACGAGTCTACAGTCGATGGAAGGTTTCACAATTGGAATCATGGTCTCTGTAGAGATCTCTTTGAATTCCCTGGATATCGGCCGTCAAGCCCAGCAGATTCGTTGAGTTTCATTCCAACTGTTCTTGTCTTAATATTTCAAAAGCCCAATTTCTTAAAATCCCTCACTCTGAAATCGATCCGTGGTTTCCACTCATTTTCCAACATGTTTTTTGTGATTTCTGTCATTATAATAATTACAAAGCGTTTGCTTAATTTTTTGACCATTTGCATCGTCCATTTATAATTCTCCTATCTGCCTGTACGAGACCCACATTTACTATTGCTGATATCTGCATTTTACACACCTGTTGGACAATTTGTTTTCCTCACTCTGTGGTTTACTCTCATATTTTACTTTCTCTCTCCATCAATTCCCTCACAAGTTTCCAGAATCCTCCCAATTCTCAAGCTCACTGCTGTTTTTAATCAATAATCAATGTCTTCTTTCAGTCTACCTTTCACTTCTGTTATCTGCGGTCACACTGTGTGTCCTGTCCCAATTCATTCCAAAGTGATATTTATTACATTATGAAACGTGTGGCTCAATGTTTGATCACACAGGTCGTCAGCGCAGGAAATACAGAAGGGAAGTGAATGAGTGAAAAACAGAGCATGAGAGAGATGAAATGAGAGAAGCAAAATCAGAGAATGGGACACAGAAGGAGAGAGAGCAGCTGGAGAGAGGGGATAAAGATGAAAGGAAGCAAACGTGAAGGAAACGTTGGAACAATCTCTTCCAGAGGCCAATGAGGGATCATAAAGGTGACACATGGTGTAGCCAGAACACTCGGTGCACAGCTTGTACTGGTGTTTAACAAGGAACTTGATCCTGCTGAAGTCTCAGCAGAAGTGGAAGCAAGAAGTGATAATGGATGGGTGAAACTCGTTGAAAACTGCTTTGATTAAAGGACATTTTCCACCAGATGTGAAGGAGGTGGAGAAGGTTTGCTTTCATCTTTGAATCCTCCGTTCCAAAGCACTGGAAGATAACAGATGTGATATTGCTGATCAAGGATCTGCCCGTCAGCAACAGCTCGGTCACCTCAGTGGTTGGAATGCAATGGGTGTCTTCAATGTTTTTGTGTAAACATTTTGAATAAATTCCATGGACAAAGATCTTTAGGAAAATAGGGGTGTAATAGAATTAAAGGCTCAGGGGCAGTGTGGAAAAGAATCCACCATCCGAATGAGCAGTTGCTGGATCTTTGAAAATAAATTGTTAAATACAGAAAGCAAACGGTAAATGTCTTTTCTTCCACGTGGCCTCAAGAATAACTACATTAGATCCTAATAAATAAGAACAAGGGAAGTGCATTCTGCCCCTCAAGTCTGCTCTGCCATTCATTAAAATGACGGTTGATCTTCTGCGTCCATTTTCCAGAACTATCCACATATTCCTCGATTACCTTCATGTCCAGAACCCTATCGATTTCTGTTTTGAATCAACACAATGACTGAGTCTCCACAGAGCTCCGGGCTAGACAATTCCAAAGGCTCACCACCTTCCAAGTGAAGAAATCCCTCCTCATCTTTGTCCCAAATGGCTGACCCCTTATTCTGAGACTGTGTCCCCAGGTTCCAGAGTCCTCAGCCGGAGGAAACATTCTCCCTGTTTCCAGCCCTGTCAAGCCCAGCAAGTTTCAGTGAGATCACCTCTGGAGAACACTAGCCTAAACACAAACTTTCCTCAGAACTTCTGTGTCAGGAACCTTCACTGTGCCCCACTCTATGGTTGGGCTATCTTTCTTGAGAACTATCCAATACTCTGGTACAGTCAAGAAGGACCTCTTTACTCCTCTCCTCAAATATTCTTGTCATAAAGGGCATTTAACTTACCAGTCACCTGCTGGCTTTCAGTGACTCAAGTACAAAGACATCTCAGCAGCTTGGAATTGTTCCCATTTCATAAAACACTCCACTTTTCTGTGCACTAAAATGCATGACTGATATTTCCCCCCATCCCACTCATCCAGCTTACCTGCAACCTCTTCAATCCTCTTTGCATCCTCCTTTCTACTGACAATTCCTCAGAGCTTTTTCATTAGCAAACTTGTAAATATTGCATTTGGTCACCAGCCAATTCTTGGAGTTATACAGCACAGAAAGAGGCACTTCAGCCCAGCGGGTCCATGCTAACCAAGGTGGCCCATCCAACCTTGTCCCATTTGCCCTCTTTGGCCCATCACCTTCCGAACTTTTCCAATCCATGCACCTGTCTGTTGTGTGAAATCGTTCTTGGCTGTCTTAAGGATCAAGGACTCTGAACATGAGCTTTGTAGACCAAAACGTGTTTAATAACAAAGGCAAACGCGGGACAGAGTGGATGGGAACGGACACACGCTCACTCACGCACAGGATACCACGAACACGAGAGGGGAATCGCAACTGGGGTAAAATACACTCAGACACACACACTGATACACACACACACACACACACACACACACACATTGATACACAGAGGCACACAGTAACAATGTACAACTTCAGGATATAACACTTCAATGCCTGCCCCACACTAGCATTGGCTAGTCTGAGTGGAACGCTCTCTGACCATGTGGTGATGCACTCTTACCAGTGATCTCTGCAGTGTTGTCTCACTACTCCTGGGGTCATCAAAAGAGGAAGGGCTAGGGGATGCAGCCCTTTTTATGGTGCTAGGAGGCTGGGTGGAGCCTCACTGTTGTGATTTAAATAAGCCAATGGTGTGGGAGTCAAAGAGAAAGGTTCCTGCCAAAGCCAGTGGTCAGGCAGGTTCAGAGACAAAGGATACTGGTCAGGCAAGTACAGATGCAAAATGTACTCCCACACCTGAGGGGTGCGTGGATCCGCACCTTCACTGACAGTAGTATCACTTCCGATCAGAGGAGCAATGCTGTCCTCTGGTCATCGGGGGTCATTGTCGTTACTGTCACGTGACAGAAATGAGGATTTCTCACAACACTGTCCAAATGGTTTTTAAAGATGTTCCACATAGATACCACCCTTTGTGTAAAATAAATAAAATGAAAGTTGCCCCTCAAGTTCCAATGAAATCTTAAACCTCTCACCCTCTAGTTCTTGATTCCCCAACTCTGGGTGAAAGACTGAGTGCAGTCACCCTGTCTCTGCCCTCAGTCCCTGGAACTCAGTCCCTCAAGTCCTGGTAACATCCTTGTAAACCTTTTCTTCACACGTTCCATTTAATACCATCTTTCCTATAGCAGGGCGGCCGACACTGAACACAACACTCCAAGTGCGGCTTCACCAGCGTCCAATACAACCGCACCATGACCTCCCAACTTTTACACTCAGTGGCTTAACTTGTGAAGGTCAGTGAGCCAAAATCCTTCTTTGATTCTCCATATTCATTAAATTATAGAGTCTCATGAGTAAAGAATGAAAACAGTTGGGTGCACAATGACTTCTTGCTGCAACATGTGGGAACTGGTGGACCCCTCTGAGGTTAATGGTGGTCAAATCTGTAGCAAATGTTGGCTGCTCGGGGAACTTCAACTCAAGGTCGATGAGCTGGAGGCCAAGTTTCAGACACTACGACACATCAGGGAGGGGAATCAAGAACGAGAGGACGCAGGTTGAAGGTGAGAGGGGAGAGTTTTTTAGGAAGTTGAGGGACAACCTCTTTTACACAAAGGGTGATGTGCGAGTGGAAGGAGCTGCCAGAAGAATTGGTTGAGGCAGGTGCCATAACAACTTCTAAATGTCATAGACAAGGACATGGACAGGAAAGGTTGGAGGGATAAAGCCAAATGCTGTTAAGTGGGAAGAGCTAATGGTCAGCATGGACCAGTTGGGCTGAATGGCCTGTTTTCATGCTGTTTGACTTTAATACTCTATCAGGAAGGAGCAGAGTTACATGAACACTGTTCTGGGAGACCGCCTCAGCTCAGATTAATTTCCATAGGGACAGGATGGTGTGAGAGAAAACGAGGGTTGTTCTCGTGCAATCACGGCCCTTCCCCTGTTCTAACAAGTTCAGGGTTCTTGGCCCCCAGTTGGATGAGGAAGGACGTCAAACCATCCACAGCACCGTTTGACAGGGAGCCGTTCAAGTGGGGGGAGAAAATAGAAATGCAGTATTGATGGGGGACAGCAGAGTTCGAGGAACAGACACTGTTCTCTGCAGCAAAGACAGAGAATCTACAAAGCTGGGTTGTCTGCCCAGTGCTCGGGTTAAAGACATTTCTGGGTTAAAGAGCACAAGAGTTGTCTGTGCCGACCTGTTTGCCCTCATTGGGACCATTTCCGTCCATGTCTTGTCTATTTAAGTGTCTGTCTAAATGTCCGTTAAACACAGTGATTGTGTCTGATTCCAGCACCTCCTCTGGCAGCACCTTCCAGATATCAACAAACAAAAAAGAAATTACCCTGAAGCCCTCATTTAAATCTCCTGCCTCTTGCTTTGAAAGAATGTCCTTTTGATTTTGGTCCCCCGACCATTAGGAAAAGATTTTGATTCTCCCTCTATCGATACCTCTCATAATCTTATATCCCTCTGGCAGGTCACCTTTCAGCCACCTCCACTCGAGGCAAAACAAGCCCAGCCTGTCCAGGATTTTGCCCGGATTGGAGGATTTTAGTTCTGGGGAGAGATTGGTAACATGGGCAGATGTGCAGACAGAAGGTAACCAGGATGGGAGCCAGGTGTGTGGACAGAGCGGTTTGGGAATGGGGCCAGGTGTGTGGGGTCTGGCTGGGAAAAGAGCCAGTTGTGCCCAAAACCCATGGATGGGAACGGGCCAGGTGTGCAGAGGGAATGGGAGCAGGTGTGTGAACAGAGTCCGGCTGGGAACGGGGAGAGATGTGGGGATGGAGTGCATTGGGAATGGGGCCGAGTGTGTGGCTGGGAGTGTGGGCAGGAATTCCCAGAGGGAGTGTGTTTCTGTGTGTGTGTGTCTTTCATTACCTTTCACACATATGCACATCCACACTGACTGCAAACCCATTAAGCCCAGCAGATTCATTGAGTTTCATTCCAATTGTTCTTGTCTTAATATTTCAAAAGCCCAATTTTCTTAAAATCCCTCACTCTGAAACCGATCCGTGGTTCTCCACACTTTCCAACATGTGTTGGTGTCTTCTCTCATTATAATAATTACAAAGTATCTGCGCGAAATCCTGACAATTTCCATCTTCCATTTATAATTCTCCTGTCTGCCCGTATGGGACCCACATTTACATTTTACACACCTGTTGGACAATTTGTTTTCCTTACTCTGTGGTTTACTCTCATATTTTACTTTCTCTCTCCATCAATTCCCTCACACGTTTCCAGAATCCTCCCAATTCTCCAGGTCACTGCTATTTTTAATCAACAATCAATGTCTTCTTTCAGTCTCCCTTTCACTTTTGTTATCTGCGGTCACTCTGAGTGTCCTGTCCCAATTCACTCCAGAGTGATATTTATTACATTATGAATCTTGTGGCTGAACATCTGCCGATGCTGATACAGGGAGTCAGAGCAGGAAACACAGACTGGAACGTGAGCGAGGGGGAGAAAAGTGCGCATGAGAGAGAGAGGGAGATGAAATGAGAGAAGCAAAGTAAAAGAATGGGACCCAGAAGGAGAAAGAGCAGGTGGAGAGGTGTGATAAGGATGGAAGGAAGCAAACGTGAAGGAGACCAGCAGTCACAGATGTAGAGAAAGGCACCAAGAGAGAAAGTAGAAACAGAGAGAATATGACGGAGGGCAGGCACCAAAACACAGATTTCTGCAGACAAAATGGAGAAAGGGAGAGAGATAATGTGCAGAAACAGAAGACCCTGCCAACCACCACCTCCCCCCCCCCCCCACCCCCAACTGACTACAGGCAGTAACGGAGGGGAAAACACACTCTGAGCAAGACAGAGTTGGAGAGTGAGGGAGAAACACAGCAACAGGGAAATGGGAAATCAGACAAGTGGAAATTCAGACACTCACACACTCACACACGCCTGGTCCCATTCCCAAACCGCTCTGTCCACACACCTGGCTCCCATCCTGACCTCTGGTGCTGTCTATGTAGAGTTTGCATTTTCTCCCTGTACCCACATGGGTTTCGTCCCACATCCCAAAGACATTCTGGATGGCAAGTTAATTGACGAGCTGTAAATTGCCCCCAGTGTGTGGGTGAGGGGTAGAATCTGGGGGGAGATGACGGGAATGTGGGGAGAATAAAATAGGGATCAGCGTAAATGGGTGTTTGTTGGTCAGCATAGAGTTGGTGGGCCGAAGGCTCTGTTTCCGTGCTGTGTAACTCTGTGACTATATGACTGAGAAGGCGCGATGATAGAGAACAAAATGAACATCAGCAGGAAGGAGCAAGGCGCCATCACAATGCAGCATGGACACAACAGTGAGGACAGAGTGCGGTGAATGTATGGAACGAGCTGCCGAGGAAATGGTAAAGGTGGGAACTATTGCAATGTTTCAGAAACATTTAGAGATGTACATGGATTGAAAAGGTTGAGAGGGACATGGGCCAAAAGCAAGCCAATGGGACTGGCTCAGTGAGGCACCTTGGTCAGCATGGACGAGTTGGGCCAAAGAGCATGTTTCCGTGCTGTATAACCCTATGGATCTGGGACTGAGCAGGTGAGATGACAGAGAACAATGAGGGGGGTTTGCAACTTGAACCGTTCCCAAAGAATTAAAATAGTTTATTTCAGTAACTTATTAATGAGAGTCAGTGGATATTTCAGCCCCAGCTTTATCTCGTCTCTGATCTTACTCTGTGTCCCTGCATAAATAAGTGGGTTCACGCAGGAACACAAGAACTGAAGCGCGTACCCGCTTTCTTCCAGAGGGAAAATTGTGTCATTGAAATTGGAACCTGAAAAGTAACTAACGCCGGTAATGCGAACGTCGAGGAAAGTTATAATTTCCATTACCCACAAGAGGATGAAGATACCCGACATACTGAGGAACAGAACGATAGACTTCCTGCGGCTGTCCGTCTCCGGGTCACTGTGTCTCTCACTGTTCCCACCGCCCTGGAGTCTCCTGCGGATTCTAATGGCCCTTAAAATGTGCCTGACGGTTAGGAGATTGAACAGCAAAATTGGAACAAATGGCAGACAAGGGGTTAAAATGCTATCGATCCAGTCATGTGCAATCCAGCCAGGCGAGGAATAAGCTACTGACTTAACCTTGCACGGTGTGGGCTCGGTTTTATGCGGAGGTTCAAATACAAATAGTAAGATCCGTTTTTGAAAGAGCTCAGGGCAGTAACCGTTCCGATCACCACAGCCGCCGTTCGCTCCCTGCAATATTTTGTTTTCAATTTTTGGCAGCAAATAGCCACAAAGCGATCAAAGGTGAACATCACCGTCACCCAGACGGAGCAGTCTGTTACTGCATAAGCTACTGCGAATTTCATACTGCAGGCTGGAGCAATATTGATGAAATAAAACGGGAAAGTTATGGGAACAATCCGGTTTAATATCACGCTCGTGATAATGACCAGGATATCCGTCACCGCCATCGACAGCAGGTAGACAGTGATACATCTGGAGAGACCACATCGTCTGCGGAACATTACCCCAATCACGGCCAAGTTAGCTGCAATAGATGAAGACAGAGGGAGTGAGTGTGTGTCAGTGATTGTGGGTGGGAGGTGTGTGTGTGTGGATGAGTGTGGTTTGAGAATAAGTGTGTGTATGTTTGTGTGGTGTGAGAGTGGTGGGCATATTTTGTGTGTGCGTATGCTATATTTTGTGCGTGTGTACATGCACACAGTGTTTTTTTGTGGGAGGAGTAACATTGTAAATCTTCAGACGTTGTAAATCTTCATAACTCAGATAAATCACAGATCACTGCTACAAAGCTGCGCTCCCTCGGATGTTCCTTTCACATGCACGTCTTCATCCACCAAACCAATTCTGTATTTCACTCGGCTCCCTCCCCAAGTGCACCTCTCGTAAACTCGTTTGTCCAATCAACAAGTAGTTTCAGATACCCCAGAATTTTTATCCTTCACCAAGACGACCAATAACAAGCCCTCTTCCACCATGAACTCCTCATTCCTCATAAGCTAAAATCCCATCCGCCTGGATTCATCAATGACCAATCTTCCACATTGCACTCTCCAGAAATTCACTTTCATCACCTCTCTGCAGCAGGTACGTTGAATCACCAAACCTCAAGTTCAAAGACCCATCCTGCACTTACTGACTTCCTGGATCCTCAGTTCCGCTACTTCAATGTTCTCATGCTGTTCTCAACACTTCACATCTTGTTTTAAAGTCGTAAATATAAATTTGGTGGCAAATATTGTTTGAATCTGTTCAGACAAGTTCCATAAGAAAAGAAATTGCTTCCATTATATTTGGGTGTTTACCATCAGAATGAGAAGAATTGATATAATAGGTATCAAAACCATTGAGGATTGGACTTTGTAAAGAAGAAACTCTACAGCGAATTGTCATGAAATGCACAACAACAAAATAAAATTTAAAAGGAACAAAGTATTCAATTAAAATGGTAGAACTAATTGGAGAAAACAATGAAAGGGTATTAATGATACTGGGAGAACAGCAAAGGGGTAAAAATCCACAATTGACAGAAAGCAACAATCCCAGTAAACACAGCAGTGCTGCAACATTTCACAACATTTTGCAGACTGATAATTCACACCAATACTTTACCAGGAATGCCGATGACTGCAATGATGGAATAGCAAATTGCCAACCCCAAGATTTTTGGAGCTCCATGCATTGCTGTTGAAAGCTTTAAGCACACAATACACTGCATTCACAGTCTGTTATATTTATACCTGACATCAGTCACCAGGGAGCAGATCAGGATGGCATCTTTGTGTTTTTATGCTATTTACATTAATTGAAACAAGTATCTAAAAGCAACTTAATGCCAAGAATTGTTTTGCTGAATAAATGTGGAAAGTGTGTAATCCTGCTTCCAATTCTTCCAAGGAAAGTAACAGAAGTCTTAAAGGGTGGATGGAATCGGTGAAGGCTGTCCTGAGCCTATTGGACACAGCAACCTGAAAAAACATGTTTTTCGCTTCAAAAAATGAACAGACACATTGGATTTAGTTTGTGGAATGAGCAAAATCAAATTCAAGGTCGAGTTTATTGTCATGTCCACATGTACAATGATGCACAGGTGCAATGAAAAACTTACTGGAAGCAGCATCAGATCAGCAGCATTCACAAGAGAAACACAAATTAAAGACAATTTTTATAAGAAAGAACACAATTAGAAACTAAAAGTTCATTTTACTGCAACGTGATGAATGTGATCATCGTGTTGGTAAACTCCAGTGATGAGGGTTGTGCCGATTGTTTCAAGAACCGAATGGTTGCAGGGAAGTAGCTGTTCTTGAACCTGGTGGTGGAGGACTGCAGACTTCTGTATCTCCTGCCCGATAGTAGCTGCTCGATGATGTCACGGCCCGGATGGTGGGGATCTGTGATGATGGATGTTGCCTTCTTGAGGCAGCGTCTCCTGCAGATACTACCGATGGTGGGGAGGGATGTGCCCGTGATGTATTAGGCACAGACCACTACTCTCTGCAGCTGCTTTCGTTCCTTTGCATTCGAATTGCCGTTCAGACCATGATGCAACCAGTTGGGATATTTTCAACAGTACATCTGTAGATGTTTGTTAGGGTGTTCGGTGACTATCCTTGAGGTTGTATGCATCTGAAGTGTCCAGGACAGCTCATCTGATATGTTAATGCCCAGGAATTCAAAGCTGCTGACTCTCTCCACCACCAATCCCCAATGTAGACTGGCGCATATACACCCTCCTTCCCCTTCCTGAAGTCAACAACCAGCTCTTTAGTTTTAGTTAACACTGAGTAAGATGTTGTTGTTGTGGCTCCACTCAACCGGGTGTCCAATCTCGCTCCAGTCAGCTGACTCATCACCACCTGTGATTTGTCCAACAACAGTGGTGTCATCAGTGAATTTGTAGATGGAGCTTAGCCACACTGTCATGTGTGTATCGAGAGTAGAGCAGAGGGCTATGCACACAGCCTTGAGGTTCACCTGTGTTGATGGTCAGCGAGGAGGAGATGTTGTTACCAATCCTCACTGACTGAGGTCTGCTGATGAGAAAGTCAAGGATCCAGTTGCAGAGGGAGGCACAGAGGCCCAGGTCTTAAAACGTGATAATTAGTTTGGATTGGATGATTGTGTTGAACGCTGAGCTGTAGTCAATGAACAGCTGCCTGACTTATGTGTTCCTGTTGTCCAGATGGTTCAAAGCAGATTGAAGAGCCACAGAAATCACATTGGCTGTCGACCCATTGTGGCGGAAGGCAAGTTGAAGCAGATGCAGGTCACCTCTGAGGCAGGAATTGATTTGTTTCACAAACATCCTCTCAAATCACTTCATTACAGTTGATGTAAGCACCACTGAACTGTTGTTATTGAGGGAGTTGACCACACGCTTCTCGGGCACTGGTACAATAGATGCCTCTTTGAAGCAGATGGTAACCTCAAACCACAGAAGTCCGTAAAATACTTCAGCCAGTTGGTCTGCACAGATCTCTGGTACTCGGCAGGTACGCTGTCTGGACCAGGCGCCTTTTGTTAATTCACCCTCTAGAAGGATGCCCAGACGTTGGACTCAGAGATGTGGGGCTCGTGTGGCTGTGTCATAGTTCTCCCTATCAAAGCGTGCATAAAAGGCATTGAGCTCATCCGGGAGTGATGGGTCATTGCACCTTATGCTGACCGATCTCACCTCGTGCAAGCCCTGCCACAGCTGTCGAGCGTCCATCTGTGATTCCAGTTTAGTCTGAAGTTGGCTCTTTGCGCTCGCAATGACCTACGGGAGGTTGTACCTGAACTTCTTATATGACTCTGGATCACCAGTGCTGAATTCCACAGATCTAACCCTCAGCAGATTACGAATCTCCTGGTTCATCCAGGGCTTCTGGTTGGGGAAGACTCAGAATGTTTTTGTGGGCACACACTTGTCCACACATGTCCTTATGAAGTCGGTGACGACAGTGGCATATTCATTTAGGTCCGCTGACAAAACCTTGGACTTGTTCCATTCCACCGACTCGAAGCAATCCCGAATTTGGTCCTCCGCCTCTGCCGTCCATCTCTTCATTGTCCTCTTCACCGGTGCCACGCTCTTCAGTCTCTGTCTGTACGCAGGCAGAAGAAGCACAGCCAGGTGGTCGGATTTACCAAAGTGCAAGCGAGGGATGGAGCGGTCGGCGTTCTTGATGGTGGTACAGCAGTGGTTGAGAGTGTTGAGTCCTCTAGTATTGCAGGTGATGTGTTGATTGTAGTTAGGCAGAGACATCTTCACACTTCCCTGATGAAAGTCTCCCGCCACGATTTACTAACTCAATGTAACTGCACTGTGTAATGAATTGACCTGTACGATCGGTTTGTAAGACAAGCTTTTCACTGTACCTCAGTACAAGTGACAATAATAAACCAATACCAATACCAATAGTAGTTAGGCAGAGTCTTCTTCAAGTTCGTCTGATTAAAGTCTCCTGCAACGATGTGACAGGTGTCGGGGTACGCCACTTCGTTCTTGTTGATTACAGCACTCAGTTCCTCAAGTGTCAGCTTGATGTCTGTCTGAGGTGAGATGTAGACGGCAGTCAGGATGACTGCAGAGAACTCCCATGGTGGATAGAACAGTCGGCACTTCACTGCCAGAGTCCGACTGATGACTGCACATTAGCCTGGTGGATCGCAGGGAAAGGGTGGTGGGCCTTTGGACTGTCAGGGACTGCAGAGACTTCGCAGCTAGTGTGTGATGTAGGACTAGATTTTCTGATTCTAAGATGGCAGAACTGTTGGTGTTGACTTTCATTCACCATCAAACTGACGGCAACTTCAGGAGTTAATTCTGTGTGTAGTGAAACGTGGAACAACCAGTGCTCCTCCACACATTGTGCTGTCTGCAGCCTTCTCCACTCTGCTCAAAGGAAATCACTTGAACGTTGAGTAGTTAAGTATTTTTCGTTGTAAGCCATCACTTTGTTGCATGAGGTCGGGCGGGGCAGAAAGTCACGATAATGCTCAGCAAACTGTTGGTGACTCTCTAGTTTATTTTATCGTAATTCTTTCAGATATTTTGTTTTCCAATGGATTTTGGAAAAATTTGTGAAGGATGAAAAGAACAATACATGTTGATTCTTTCTTGATATTTAAATGTGAGTCTCATGGATGTGTCTTGTCCACAATGTGCAGGAGAGTCACAGAGTTATACAGCAGGGAAACAGGCCCTTCAGCCGAACTCGTCCATGCTGACCATTTTGCCAGATTGAGCTAATCATGTTTGTCTATGTTTGTCCCATGTCCCGCTAAACCTTTCCTATCCACGCACCAGTCCAAATGTCTTTTAAATATCATAAATGCCTCTTCTACCACTTCCTCCGACAGCTCGTTCCATTTATGGACGACCATCTGTGTGAAAAAGCTCCCCTCTAGTCCCTTTTAAATCTTTCCCCTCTCACTTTAAACCCGTGCCTCCAGTGGAAAAACACAATGATGCTGGAGGAACTCAGCAGCCCAGGCAGCATCCTGGAGAAAAGCAGGCTGTCCAGGTTTCAGGTCAGGACCCTTCTTCAGTGTCGTCATGTTTTTCATCTGGACTCCAGCATCTGCAATCCTTTGTCTCTCTGTGCCCTCTGGTTTTGGACTCCCCCACTCTGAGGAACAGACTGTTGCTATGCACCTTATTTAGGTCCCTCATGATTTTATAAACCTCTGTAAGATTATCTCTCTGTTACCTGTGCTCCAGGAAATAAAGTTACTTGAGGAGTATTAGAAAGGCAGAAGAACACTTAAGAGAGAAATAAGGAGGGCAAAAGAGAGGACGTGAGGTTGCTCTGGCAGACAGGGTGAAGAGAATCCCAAGGGTTTCTACAGCTATATTAAGAGCAAAAGCGTAGAAAGGGACAAAATTGGTCCTCTTGAAGACTAGCATGGTCATCTATGCTTGGATCTGAAAGGTATGGGGGAGACCTGAAATGATTTTTTTTACATCCGTATTTACTCTGGAGACAGACACAGAGACTATAGAACTGAGGCAAAAAAGTAGTGAAGTCATGGACCATGTCCGGATTATGGAAGAGGAGGTGCTTGCTGTCTTGTGGAGAATGACGGTGGATAAATCCCCAGGGCCTGAAAAGGTGTCCCCTCGGACCCTGTTGGAGGCTAGTGCAGGAATTGTAAGGGCCCTGGCAGAGATATTTTAAATGCCCTTAGCCATTGGTGATGTGCCAGAGGACTGGAGGATAGCTAATGTTGTTCTATTGTTTAAGAAAGACTCTAAGACTACGGTAGAGCATTATACGCCAGTGAGCCTGATCTCAGTTGTGGGTAAATTATTGGAAGGTATTCTAAGGGTCAGGATATATAAGTATTTCGATAGATGGGGCCTGATTCCCGAAAGCCAACGTGGCTTTGTGTGTGGTAGGTCATGTCTAACCGATCTTATAGAGGTCTTTGAGAAGGTTGATGAGGGAAAGGTGGTGGACGTTGTCTAGGTGGACTTTAGCAAGGCCTTTGACAAAGTCCCACATTGGAGGCTGCTCCAGAAGGTTAATTCGCTTGACATTTAGGCAGCCAATTGGATTCAATATTGGCTTAGCAGGAGAAGCCAGAGAGTGGTAGTAGATGGTTGTCTCTCTGACTGGAGGCCTGTGACTAGTGGTGTGCCGCAGGGTTCGGTGCTGGGTCCGTTGCTGTTTATCATCTATATTAATGATTTAGATGATAATGTGGTAAACTGGATCAGCAAATTTGTAGATGACACCAAGATTGGGGGTGTAGTGGACAGCGCAGAAGGCTATCAAAGCTTTCAGCGTGATCTTGACCAGCTAGAAAAATGGGCTGAAAAATGGCAGATGGAATTTAATGCTGACAAGTGTGAGGTGTTGCAGTTTGGAAGGCAAACCGGGGTAAGACCTACACAGTGAATGGTAGGGCACTGAGGTATGCGGTAGAACAAAGGGACCTGGGAGTACAGATCCATAATTCCTGAAAGTGGCGTCAAAGGTAGATAGGGTCGTAAAGAGAACTTTTGGCACTTTGGCCTTCATCAATTGAGTACAGGAGTTGGGATGTTAAGTTCAAGTTGTACAAGATGTTGGTGAGGCCAAATTTAGAGTATTGGGTACAGTTCTGGTCACCTATCTACAGGAAAGATATCCATAAGCTTGAAATAGTGCAGAGAAAATTTACAAGGACATTGCGGGTCATGAGGACCTGAGTTATAGGGAAAGGTTGAATAAGTTCGGACTTTATTCCCTGGAGCTCAGGAGAGTGAGGGGAGACCATATGGAGGTGTACAAAATTATGAGGGGTATAAATTGGGTTAATGCATGTAGGCTTTTTCCCCTCAGGTTGGGTGAGACTGGAACAAGAGGACACAGCTTTCAGGTGAAATATTTAAGGGGAATCTGAGGGGAACATCTTTATTCAGAGGGTGGTGCGAGTGTGGAACAAGCTGCCAGCAGAAGTGGTGGATGTGGGTTCAATTGGAACATTTAAGAGAGGTTTGTACAGGTACATGGATGGGAGGGGTTTGGAGGGATATGGTGCAGGTGCAGGGAGATGGGATGAGGTAGAAGATCTAATCGGCATGGACTAGATGGGCCAAAGTGCCTTTTTTCTGTGCTGTGCTACTCTGTGACTGTGACTCTCCAGGGCCCTACCATTTACTGTGCAAGTCCTGCCCTGGGTTGTCTCATCAAAAACAACACCTCACGTTGAGCTGAATTACATTTATTAATGTGATGAAGCATCGTCTTAATCTGGGAAACATAACTTTACTGAAATGGATCAAACTCTGATCCCAAAGTTTGTAATGAATCACATTCTAATGCTGAGGTGTGGGGAAAAAAGATCACTACACTTCAAAATAGTTATAGTTGCTGGAAATTTAGTATGAAGCACTTTAAATCCTTTGGTGGGGTCTATCAGAGTGTACCAGCCCATCCCTGGCAAAGCTTATTCTCAGTTTATAAACTGGCTTCCCCTTTTGGCATTGACATTCAATGAGGAAGCTGATTGTAAGGGATGACTGATCATCAATGGATTTGTGATATGTCAGATTGTAATCAGTGTAGATTCAAGCAAGAAGCAATCCTGTTTCAGTTGAAAGTCATCATCACAATTTCACTTTGATCAGCAATGCCAGGTCTGGGATGGAAGATACTCATTTATTTGCTTCCTATCAATGGAGCTCGTGTTTTTCTTGAAGTGAATCAAACTTTGATACTAAAGGTTGTAATGAATTACACTGAGATACAAAGACATGAAAAAAACTACAACTAGCTTTGAGAAATAAATTTTTGAAAGTCTGCACTAGTTCCCATGAAATCAATAAGTGATCTGGTACTTAGAACTCTTTTAGATTCATGTAAATGGCAGTTATACATTTATAAAAAAAACACAATCTCAAAGTAAAATATGGGTTTGATCAGGTCATTAGAAATTTATTATGGAACACTAACTTCTGTGTTGGGAATTAACACACAACCAGCAAAACCTAATGTCCACGGGGTATTAACTTTCCTCCAGTGAATTGTTTTCTGATCAGAATGTTTATCAACTGCTTCACTTAAAACAAGTCATGGCACAACTTAAAGGATTCATCATCATGTAAGATGTTGCTTTGGTTAAATTGTTCACAAAGTGATACAAAGCAGAGTGAATTTAGCATGAAACTCACTAATTTCTTTTGGAACTAAAAGAGACTTCACAACCTCTGACCAGCTTAATCTCAGTCTGAGTTACAGATTCATGCAGGTGAATCAGTGACATTGGAAGATGTCTGTTGTTTCCCTTCAAGTACAAAGCAACACTGCACTGGTCAGAGCATTTTCCCCCTCTCTCAAACACACACTGTCTCATTGCCTCACTCTCTCCTTATTTGTTGCAGATTTTCACTCCTTTTACTGCCCATTCAGTGTGTGTATGTGTGTGTGTGCGTGTGTGTGTGTGTGTGTGTGTGTGTGTGTGCGCGTGTGTGCGTGCGTGCGTGTGTGTGTGTGTGTGTGTGCGTGTGTGTGTGTGTGTGCGTGTGTGCATTTCCATTTGTCTGATTTCCCATTTCCCTGTTACTGTGTTTCTCCCTCACTCTCCAACACTGTCCCGCTCAGAGTGTGTTTTCCCTCTGTTCCTGCCTGTAGTCAGTTGGGGTGGGGAACAGGGTGTATCTGTTTTTGCACATGTCTCTGTCTCTCTTTCTCCATCTTGTCTGCAGAAATCTGTGTTTTGGTGCCTGCCCTCCGTCATATTCTCTCTGCTTCTACTTTCTCTCTCGGTGCCTTTCTCTTCAGCTGTGACTGCTGGTATAGAATATATAGAAAGTAGAGGCTATACTTTTTTTTTATTCATAGTCTGCTGTGTGTTTAAGATGGCTGCTGATCTCCTTAAGATGGCTGCTGGGCCTCCTTCTTCTTCAGCTCGAGTGCGGGAAACTTTTAGTGCGGGAAACATATAGCTAATTAAAGAAGTAGCCCATTCCTAGGGAGACACTTTTGATTTATTATAGCTCATTTAACAGATGGTTATCCCATTCCTAGGAAGACACTGTTGATCTATTGTGCAGCTAATGGTCGTTAGGGCTAGTGCGACTAATGATTTTGTCGCAATTCTGTAGCTGATAGTTTTCATAACTGATAAGTCAGGTGCCAGCGAGTCTTAGAACTCATAAGTAATAGAAACATTGTAATGTTTTATAACTGTTAGCCTTGTAGCTAAAGCCTAGTATTGTTTTATAACTGATAGTTCTGTAGCCTAGTACCAGTACTCCCAATGCCCATCAATAATTGGGGCACCCTGTGATTGAGTCAGGAAATGACTGTGGCGAAAGACAAATGGTTGTGAGCCAGGAGACAACTGTGAAAGGAGGCAAATGGTGAAGGATGAAACTGTGAAGATAAGAGAGAACATGATGGATTGTAACGATGTCATTGAGCTATGAAAAAGGTATAAAAAAGGGCCCGTGAGCTTGGCTCAGGGGCAGTCAGAGAGAGCAGTAGTCAGAGGGTGACTGGTAACTGACTGCCTGACTGTCACAACTTTTGTTTGCAAATAAAGTTTAATTCTTGAGGAATCTTCTGCTTCTCCTAGTCATCTATTTACTGCGGGTAACCACAACAAATTTGGCGCTGTGAGCAGGGTCGGAAAGAGACACTTCCTAGTCCCTAGGGGACCCTCACGAGACCAGCAGAGTAAAGGGTGACAACCCAGAAAAAGATAAGTGTTTTCGCTGTTAATTCGGATCAATACTCTGTTGGGTGTGGGAGGTCTCCGGACGCAGAAGTGTTAAACGATTGTCGAAGGGTCTCTACCATCCAAAGAATCTGCATCAATTGAAATTAAAGGAGACTCAGGGGATTGATCAAGAAAACTGCGCAGTGGGGGGAGTAGAGATTGATTAAAGTAAACAATTCCACGTGGTGTTGGTAAGTCCCTATGGCTACCGCCTCGTAGGAGACGAGGGTCTGGACGGGCAGGGCCCCTGTGGATATCGCCTCGTAGGAGACGAGGGTCTGGACGGGCAGGGCCCCTGTGGATACCGCCTTGCAGGGAGCAAGGGTCTGCACGGACAGGGTAAGAGAAGTCCCTGTGGCTACCGCCTCGTAGGAGACGAGGGTCTGAACGGGCAGGGCAGAAAAAGTCCTCGACGAGTTGTAAAGGAAAATTCTGTGGATACCGCCCTAGGAAGGGGTCTGCACGGGCAGAACAAAAGAGGTAAGAATTTTTTGATAAATTGGATAAGATTAAATAATACAGAACCGGCAAATTGGGCAGTGAAATTCTAGAGTTAGGTGTAGAAGTAGTACAGGGAAGAATAACGCTAACAAGTGAGTTGTCAGATTCTGAGAAACATCCTGTAAAACAACATGACGGGAAAAGGAGCTGCAGTTGGACTATTAAGTAAAACGTTTCCAGTATCTAAAAGTGATATCACAAAAATTTCAGAAAAATGGGAAAAGAGAACCGTGGATCTAGTTACGAAATGGCCAAAAGAGGGAACTTTTGACTTAAGTCTGTGTGAGGAAATGGAGGGGTTAATTAAAAACTACAAACCCACAGACAAATCTGAAAAAAGAAACCACGAGAAGGAGCAGGAGGGAGAGATACTAAAACTTTTCAGGAACCAAGGAGAAAAGTTGAGAAAAGCCAAGGAACCAGAGAAACAGCTCTCATAACAAGGGAGGAGGAAGGGTCGACTTTATATCCGGACTTAAAAGAGGTAGAAAATCCCCCTCCCTATCCAGACCAAGGAATCCAAAACAGTGCCCAATAATGAGAGGAATAGTGGGGGTAAAAGGGGAAGTAGAATTCTATGTCGATGAGTGGCAGATCAGGGAATTCAGAGAGAGAAGGGAGGAAGCAAAGGAAATGTTTCAGCAGCAAAGGAGGAAATGGAGAGGCACAGGTTAGAAATACATGAAGAGAGTAAGATATTGCGGGAGAACAGAGAACGGAGGGAGTTCGAGGAAATCCGAACATATAAAAAGTACGCTGAGCTACTTTGGATGAAGAGGGAACAGGAAAAAGCAGAAGGGCGAAGGAGAAAAGAAATCCCGGCAAAATCAGGATGGCAGAAAATAGAAACAGAACCAGGATCAAAGGCTGATGAGGAATCGGACAGTGGAGCAGCAGGCCAGTGCTCGGAAGGGGGAAGGGGGGTGTATCCACTGTTAGTGAAAGGACCAGGACAGAAACAGTACATTCCTTGGGGGACCCGGGATAAATGCATTACCCAGTATATAAAAAGGAGCGGGAAAATGGATTCGAGCCTTTGAGGGCAAGACCACAGGACGCTTACTGGCAATGGGTGATTTGAAGGCACTACTGGTGAAGGTAGTGGGAACCTCAAAACTAGGAGAACTGATGAGTTCAGCTGGCTTAACGAATGTGGTGGACAACCCAAAGGTTTATGGAATCGGTTTTGACCGAGTGAGGCAGAGGGTATGGAGGGCCCTCAGAGACTGCTATCCACCTAAAGTGGACCCCAAAGCTTTAAAAGGGGATCCACTGGGAGAGACTGAAAACCCGGAAGTGTAGCTAGAAAACCAGTTGAAAAATTGGAGACTGGAAACAGAGCAAGAGGTGGAGGGCAACCAGTTGATGACCACGTTGTTTCGGACTGCTACTGCAGATGCAATGCCCCCCCCCAAGTCAAGTCCAGACTCGAGGAGGTGGTAGTGCTGACGTCAATGTCCCACCAAGAGTTTAGGGACCACGTAGTCCACGCAGTCGAGAAATACCGAAAAGACAGACAAAAGCTGAGTGAGCAGGAGGAGGTGCAAAGAAAGCTGACACAGATGCAGCTTGAGGAGCTTAAAAAGAAAGGAAAAGAGAAAGGCAAGAAGATGTTGCCAGCGACAACTGATCTGATTGTGCCGACAAAAATGAACGAAGCGCCAGCTTTTGGAGGAACCTTTTATACTGCCAGACAAGGGCCAGAAAGTCAGTGTCAGTATCAGTGTCAGTAGCCACAAGAGCATGAAGATGCCCGAGATACTGAGGAGCAGGACGATAGACTTCCTGCGGGTGTCCATCTCCGGGTCGCTCTGTCTCTCACTGTTCCCACCGCCCTGGAGTCTCCTGCGGATTCTAATGCCCCTTAAAGTGTGCCTGATGGTGAGGATATTGAACAGAAAAATTAGAACGAATGGCAGACAAGGGATTAAGATGCTATTGATCCAGTCAAATGCTGCCCAGCCAGGTGAGGTATAATATGCTGACTTAACCTTGCACAGTGTGGGCTCGGTTTTATGTGGAGGTTCATATGTAAAATAGTCGAATCCATTTATGAAACAGCTCAGTGCAGTAACTGTTCTGATCACCACAGCCTCCGTTCGCTCCGTGCAATATTTGGTTTTTAATTTTTGGCAGCAAATAGCCACAAAAGCGATCAAAGGTGAACATTACCGTCGCCCAGACGGAGCAGTCTCTGACAGCATAACCTAATGCAAGTTTCAACCTGCAGACCAGAGTGGTCCTCAAGAAACTGGACAGGTAAGTGATGGGAACAATCAGATTAATTTCACACCCGTAATAATGACCAGGAGATCCGTCACCGCCAGCTACAGCAAGTAGACAGTGATACATCTGGAGAGACCACATCGTCTGTGGAACATTACCCCAATCACGGCCAGGTTAGCTGCAACAGAGGAAGACAGAGGGAGTGAGTGTGTGTTAGTGATTGCGTGTGTGGGGTGTGTGGTGATGTGAGTGAGTGTGGATGAGTGTGATGTGATGTGACTTTAACTGTGTGTGTGAGTAGTGTGTGTGTTTGTGTGTGGTGTGTCAGTGTTGTGTGTAATTTGTTTGTGGGTGGTGTGTGAAGTGTGGTTTTGCTGCGAAGTGTGTATTTTGTGTGTCTGCATATATAGTTTGAAAGTTTGTGTTGTGTGATTTATCTTTCGGTTTTTGAATATGTGTGTTGGACAAAGAAATAAAACAGTGGAATTAACAGATAAAATTGCACTTGACGGTATCAGTTCAACTTTTATTGCTTTGACACTTGAAACTGAGTTGACAGACAGTTTCCCCACATAAGAATTCTATCATGTGATTATCTGCACTGTGATGTTGCAATATATTTCAGTTTGGATCTTACCACAGAGTCTGTCTCCGTGGAAAAAATCCACAGCAGGAACGTTCTCTTCCACTGAAAACTTCAACACCTTCAGCACCACTGATTTTTGTGTTGTTTGTCAGCTCTTCCATAAAACTGAAAATCCTGAAATAAAGCTTCTTTTTCTACGAGTTTCACCCCATCAAATATTTCTCCCTCTGGTACAACAATGCAATCCACCCCTCCTCTTGTGAAGACACCCAGATGGATGTTTGGAACTCATTTCCCGAAAAGGATATATGCATATTTAACCCACATTTGGATGTGTATTTGAAGAGCGCTATAGACATGGTGCTAAAAAGTGGGATGAGGCTTTTTCCACTGGCACAGAGACAGTGCACCAACTGGCCCAACATTGTAAATTTTCATAACTCAGTTAAATCACAGATCACCGCTGCAAAGCTGCGCTCCCTCGGATGTCCCTTTCACACGCACGTCTTCATCCACCAAACCCATTCTGTATTTCACTCCGCTCCCTCCCCACATGCACCACTGATAATCTAGTTTGTCCAATCTGCATGTAGTTTCAGATACCCCACAATTTTTCTCCTTCACCAAGAATACCAATAACAAGCCCTGTTACACCGTGCACTCCTCCTCTTGCCTCCACTTATTTGAGCTAAAATCCCATCCATCTGGATTCATCAATGACCCAACTTCCACATTGCACTCTCCATAAATTCTTGTTCATCACCTCTCTGCAGACAGTACATTGAATCACAAAATCTCCTGCTCAAATACCCATCCTCAATACTCAATATTCTCATGCTGTTTTCTAAACACTCCATGTCCTGTTTTGAAATCCTTCATGTAAATTTGGTGTCAAATTTTGCTTGGAACTGTTCATACAAGCACCATAAGAAAAGAAATTGCTTCCATTATATTTGGGTGTTTGCCATCAGAATAAGAGATGATACAATGGGTATCAAACCCATTCAAGGTTAGAAGGTGTAAAGAAAAAACTCTGCCGCTAATTGTGATAAAATGCACTTGTAAGAAATAAAATTAAAAAGGAATAAAATGTTCAATTAAGCTTCTACAACAAATGGGGGAAACAACTAAAGGGTATTAATGATACTGGGAGAATAGCAAAGGGGTAAAAATCTACAGTTGACAGAAAGCAACAATCCCAGTAAACACAGCAGTGATGCAACATTTCACAACATTTTGCAGCTTGATAATTAACACCAATACTTTACCAGGAATGCTGATAACTTCACTGAGGAATAGCAAATGGCCAACCCCAAGATTTGTAGAACTCCATGCATTTCTGTTGAAAGCTTGAAGCACACAATACACTGCATTCACAGTCTGTTATATTTATACCCGACATCAGTCACCACGGAGCAGATTAAGAAGGCACATTTGTTTTTTTTTCATATGCTAGTGTGGACGAACGCAGTGCGTGGCAGGAAAGAAAACGCAGAGACTGGAGGCTGGACTGGAGCACACTTTACTGACTGAAACAAAGCGCGCGCTCGCCAAAGTAACTGAGAGCCTCTGCGGCGGACGTGATATGTGGTCGCCGCCGGAAGGCCCGCCCCGCAGTTAGTCCGCGTCACAGTTAGTTCTCGTCGCGCTCCCACCCATGTGCCCACAGCCGCTTATGGAAGTTCGAGTCCTGTGAGTCCGGGCCGCTACACCACCCCCCCCCCACCCCCCACGACCCAGAATCGCCCATTGGTGGCATGGGATCCCCAGCCTGTGTGTCCACCTTGGGTGGCCTGCCCCGCTGGCACGGTGAGGGCACCTTCACGGGCTGTCCGATGTCCAAATGCGCCGGTTTGAGGTGGTCCACTGTGAAGGTCTCTTGGCGGCCCCCCACCTGCATGACACATGTAGATCCGTTGTGCCGGATCATCTTGAAGGGTCCTCCGTACGGCCTCTGCAGATGGGACTTGTGCATGCCCTTGCGAATGAAAACGTACTCACAGTCCCTGAGATCCCTAGGAACAAAAGTCGGTGTAGTGTCATGTCTGGAGGTTGGAACTGGTGCCAGGCTCCCCACTTTGTCCCGCAGTTTCGTCAGCGCTCCCGCCGGAGTCCCTGATGGACCTTGGGCCTCCGGCACAAATTTGCCCTGTACCGTCAGGGGGGTGCAGTAAACCAACTCTGCCGAGGAGGCACCCAGGTCCTCCTCGGGGGCCGTGCGGATGCCCGGTAGAACCCAGGGAAGTTCATCTGCCCAGTTGGGACCTCTGAGGCACGCCATCAGGGCTGACTTGAGGTGCCTGTGGAAACGCTCGACCAAACCATTGGCCTGTGGGTGGTACGCTGTGGTGTGGTGTAAATGGGTGCCCAGGAGCTGTGCCAGTGCTGTCCACAACCCTGACATGAACTGTGCCCCTCTGTCGGAGGTGTTGTCCGCTGGAAGTCCGAACCTGGCGATCCAGTTTGCGATGAGCGTCCTGGCACAGGACTCCGTGGACATGTCCACTAGCGGCACGGCTTCCGGCCATCTGGTGAACCTGTCGACCATGGTGAAGATATACCTGGCGCCCTGGGAGACGGGAAGGGGGCCGAAGATGTCCACGTGGATGTGCTGAAACCTGCCGAGCGTCGGTTGGAACTGTTGGAGGGAGGGCCTTCACGTGCCGCTGGACTTTGGCGGTCTGTCAGTGTACGCAGGTCCCGGCCCAGTGTCCGACCTACTTGCGCAGACCGTGCCAGACGAATTTGTTTGAGACCAATTTGATGGAAGCCCGGATGGCCGGGTGGGCCAGGCCGTGTAGTGTGTCGAAACCTGCCGCCTCCATGCTGTTGGTACCACGGGCCGAGGTCTGCCAGTCGACATGTTGCACAGGATCCGAACCGCTGTAGAGCCGACGGGGACGTCTTCCAGCCGGCGTCCAGAAACAGCGGTGCGATAGGCCGGGATCTCGGTGTCCGCTTGTTGTGGCTGCGCCAGCGCCGTGTAGTCGATCCCTAGGGCTGAGGTGGTCACTGAGTGGATGTGGGGACGAGACAACGTGTCGGCGACCACGTTGTTCTTGCCCGTGATGTGGCGGATGTCGGTGGTAAACTCCGAGAGAAACGAGAGGTGCCTCTGCTGCCGAGCCGACCATGGGTCCGATACCTTTGCGAGGGCGAAGGTGAGGGGTTTGTGGTCCGTATACGCAGTGAAATCCCGTCCTTAGAGGAGATACTGGAAGTGCTGGATGGCTAGGTAGACAGCTCGTAACTCCCTGTCGAAAGCGCTGCACTTCACCTCCGGCGGTCGCAGGTGTTGGCTGAAAAAGGCGAGCGGTCCAGGACTCTGCCGACCGCCGTGTCAGAAGCGTCGACTGTGAGCGCCGTGGGTACATCGACCCTCGGGTGTACTAGGAGGGCCGCCTTTGCCAACGCCTCCTTGGTCCGCACGAAGGCTTCCGTGGACTCCGTGTCCCATTCCACCTCCTTGGCTTTGCCGGCCATCAGACCTAACAGGGGTCTCATGATGCGCGCCGCCGCCGGCACAAACTGGTGGTAGAAATTCACCATCTCTACGAACTCTTGCAGGCCCTTGACCGTGCTGGGCTTGGGAAACTGGCGGATGGCCTGAACTTTGTCCGGCAGAGGGGCAGCTCCATGCTGGTTGACCCGATGGCCCAAGAAGTCGGGTTGATTGCCAGTCCGTGGTCGCTCAGGCACTGGCAGAGCAGGCGCAGATGTGCCACGTGCCCCTTGCGTGACTTGCAGGCCACCAGGATGTCGTCTAGGCAGATGAAAATGAAATCCAGGCCTTGCCCAACCGAGTCTATTAGCCTCTGGAAAGTCTGAGTGGCGTTCTTGAGGCCGAAGGGCATCCTTAGGAATTTGAACAGCACGAAGGGGATGATGAGGGCTATCTTGGGCATATCGTCGGGGTGCACGGGGATCTGATGATAACCTTGGACCGGGTCGATTTTTGAAAAGATGGCCGCCGCATGGAGGTTGGCCGTGAAGTCCTGGATGTGGGGCACTGGGTATCTGTCAGCTGTTGTGGCGTCGTTAAGTCTCCTGTAGTCCCTGCAGGGCCTCCAACCTCCTGTGGACTTGGGCACCATGTGCAGAGACGATGCCCAAGGACTGTCCGAGCAGTGGATGATCCCCATCTCCTCCATTTTCCAGAACTTCTCCTTGGTGAGGCGAAGCTTGTCGGGTGGCAGCCTACGGGCTCGGTCGTGCAGCAGTGGTCCTTGTGTGGGAATGTGGTGCTGTACGCCGTGCTTGGGGACGGTAGTGGAGAACTGTGGGGTGATGATGGAGGGGATATCCGCCAGCACCCTGGCGAACTCGTCACTCGAGAGCGTGACGGAGTCCAGGTGAAGGGCCGGGAACTGGGCCTCCCCGAGCTGTGTGGTTTGGAAAGTCTCGGTGTGGACCAAACGCCAGCCTTGCAGGTTGACCCGAAGGCGGTTGGCCCATGGGAAATCCGCCCCAGTAATGGCCGCGACACCGCTGCTACCGTGAAGGTCCAGGTAAAACAGCTGGGGCCGAAACGCAGCAGGATGGTACGCGACCCGTACATCCAGATGGTGGTACCGTTCGCAGCGGTTAGGTAGGGACCTGGGGCCGTGGTACGGGTGTCCATGTTCGAGGGGGGAAGGACATTGATCTCAGCCCCGGTGTCCACCAGGAAATGTCGCCCGGAGTGTCGGTCCCAGAGGAACAGGAGGCTGTCGCGACGGCCACCCGTCTAAGCCACTAGTGACGGCCGGCCCCGGCGTTTCCCGGGACGGCACACGGTGGACAGCAGCGGCGCGCGTTTGACCCCCACCTCTGATGGTAAAAACACCATTGGTCCGAACCCTCGTCTTTGTACCTTGTGGGTCTCGGCGGTTTCAGTTGTAGGGTCTTGGCCTTTGGCTGCGCGGTTATGGTTAGGCAGATGGAAGCTGCTCCTCGCTGCTTACTCTGCCACAAAATGTCCGCCCTGGCCGCGAGGCTGCGCGGGTCGCTGAAATCTTCACCCGCGAGGAGGAGGCGAATGTTCTCTGGCAGTTGCTTGAGGAACAGCTGCTCGAAAAGGAGGCGGGGTTTATGGCCATCCATGAGCGCCAACATGTCGTCCGTCAGCTCAGATGGCTTGCGGTCGTCCAGGCCGTCCATGCGCAGGAGCCGCGCGGCTCATTCGCGGTGGGAGAGTCCGAAAGTGCGGAGGAGGAGTGCCTTGATTTTAACTTACCTGTCCTCCGTAGGCGGATGGTGCAGGAAGTGGATGACCCGCGCTGCCATGTCCTGGTCGAGCGCGCTGACCATGTAGTAGTACCACGTGGTGTCGGCCGTAATGCCTCCGATGATGAACTGGGCCTCAGCCTGCTCGAACCAGGAGGCACAGAGGCCCAGGGCTTGAAGTTGATGATGATTTTGGATGAGATGATTGTGTTGAACATTGAGCTGCAGTCGATGAACAGCAGCCTGACGTATGTGTTCCTGTTGTCCAGATGGTCCAGAGCAGAGTGAAGAGCCAGAGGAATCACATCTGCAGTTCTGGTGGTCGGCAAATTGAAGCTGATCCAGGTCATCTCTGAGGCAGAAGTTGATTTGCACCAGAATAAACCTCTCGAAGCATTTCACTGCAGTTGATGTCAGCGCATTGGACTGCAGTCAGTGAGCTCGGTCACTAGGCTCTTCTTTGGCACCGGTGCAATAGATGCCTCTTTGAAGCAGATGGTAACCTCAGAGCGCAGAAGCGATAGATAGAATATGTCCGTAAACACTCCAGCCAGTTGGTCCGCACAGATCTCTGGTACTCGGCCAGGTACGCCATCTGAACTAGACGCCTTTCATGGATTCACCATCTTGAAGGATGCCCCGACGTTGGCCTCGGAGACTGAGATTACAGGGTCATCCGGAGATGTGGGGTTCGTGTGGGTGTGTCAATGTTCTCCCTATCAAAGCAAGCATAAAAGGTATTGAGCTCATCCGGGAGTGATGGGTCGTTGCCACTTATGCTGCCCGATCTCACCTTGTAGGAAGTTATATTGTGCAAGCCCTGCCACAGCTGTTGAGTGTCCATCTGTGATTCCAGTTTAGTACAAAATTGCCTCTTTGCGCTCACAAGTACATGTGTGCACAGGTGCAATGAAAAACTTACTTACAGCAGCATCACAGATGCATAGCTTCAGATAAGCAGCATTCACAAGAGAAACATAAATTATCAGCAATTTTTACAGGAATGTACACAATTCAAACAAAAAGCAAAGTCCACTTTATTGCAAAGTGATCAAAGTGGTCACAGTGTTGCTGTACTGAGGTAGTGATTAGGGTTGTGCAGGTTGGTTCAAGAATTGAAAGGTTAAAGGGAAGGAGCTGTTTTTGAACCTGGTGGTGTGGGACTTCAGGTTTATGTACCTCCTGCCCAATAGTCGCTGTGAAAAGGTGGCATGACCTGGATGGTGGGGAGCTTTGATGATGGATTTTGCCTTCTTGTATCGTAGCACTTTTTTACCCACAAATGGATTTTGGTTTTATTTACAGTTGATCTTTTGACTTCTTCATGTGTTTCACCAACTTTGACAACCAATGGCACTACCTTTGCCTGATCCCCTGCTTCACGGGCCTGGGAATCACCATCGAACCAGCCACATGTCAACTGTCACTGCAAGAGCAACTGAGCGTCAAAGTCAAGTTTATTGTTCTGTGCACAAGTACATGTTCGCACAGATGCAATGAAAATCTTACTTGCAGCATCACAGGCACATTGCATCAGATAAGCAGCATTCACAAGAAAAAAAATAAATGAAACATAAATTATATAGAATGTTTACAAAAATAGCACAATTGGAACAAACGAACAAAGTCCATTTTATTGCAAAGTGATCAAACTTGTCACAGTGTTGCTGAACCGCATGGTTGATGGGAAGCAGCTGTTCTTGAACCTGGTGGGGTGACACTTCAGGCTTCTGTACCTCCTGCCCGATGGCGCTGTGAAAAGGTGGCATGGCCCGGATGGTGGGGATCTTTAATCCCAAATGTTGCCTTGTTGAGGCAGCGGCTCCTGTAGATACAACTGATGGTGGGGAGGGATGTGTCCGTGATGAATTGGGCTGATTCCACGACTCTTTGCAGCTTCTTACATACCTGTATATTTGAATGGCTGTTCAGACCTTGATGTAACCAGTTGGGATACTCTCAACAATACATTTGTGGAAGGTTGTTAGAGTGTTCGCTGACAAGCCAAACCTCCTTACCCTCCTAAGAAAGTAAAGACACTGGCGCACCTTCCATGTGATTTTATCTATGTGCAGGGCCCAGGACAGGTCATCCGATATGTTAGCACCCAGGAATTTAAAGCTGCTGAATCTCTCCACCGCCATTCCCCAATGTAGACTGGCGCATTTTCACCTTCCTTCCACTTCCTGAAGGCAACAATCAACTCTTTAGTTCTACTGACGTCGAGTGAGAGGTTGTTGTTGTGACACCACTGAACCAAGTGTCCTATCTCGCTCCGGGAAGCTGACTCATCACTTGTGATTCGTTCAACAACAGTGGTGACCGCGGCAAATTTGTATCTGGAGCTGTGCTTAGCCACACAGTCATGTGTGTACAGAGAGTAGAGCAGGGGGCTAAGCACGCATTCTTGAGGTGCAGATGTTCCAAGTCGGGGGAGCTGGAATGGGACAAGACCGCCATGTCTGTGCACCACGAGTTTATCATAAAGCAGACACTGCTGCCTTTTCCCTTACCTGACGCTGCCGTCTGGTCCATGCGGTGGAGCGCTGTGTCAGGAGAGTTGGGAGTGAACCATGTCTCTGTGAATCAAAGTACACAGCAGTCCCTCATGTCCCTCTGATAAAGCAATCTTGCTCTGAGCTCCTCGGTTTTGTTTTCTCATGACTGCACATTAGCCTGGAGGATGTAAGGGAGAGCAGGAGAATTCGGACCCTGCGCTTCAGTCTTGAATTGAGCAAGTGTCAAAAGGTAGGGAGAAAGGTGATAACCATGATAGAGATTCAATATTAGAAGTAAGATGGTAAAAGTTGAATCACCGTTCAAGGTTTAAGTTTTGGAAAACTGGACATTAGAGGTTCAAGGATGAAGCATCTGACCAACAAGAACTATCATTGCACAGAATTAGAGACAACAGTGGAAGCATTTCAAGGATTCAATTAACTATTTATTGGAATACTTGGGTATCCCAAAAATGATAGACACTCGGTCTGTGTAATAAAGAGCATTGATCACCATGAGAAATGGGAGCTGGTGTAAAACTAAAGAAGAATTAATCGACTGTCAGGGACTGTAGAGACTCAGCAGATAGTGAGTGTTGCAGGTCGAGATTTTCTGATTCTAAGATGGCAGAACTGTTGGTGTTGACTTTCATTCACCATCAAACTGACAGCAACTTCAGGAGGTAATTCTGTGTGTAGTGAAATGTGGAACAACCAGTGCACCTCCACACTTTGTGCTGTCTGCAGCCTTCTCCACTGTGCTCAAAGGAAATCACTTGAACGTTGAGTAGTTGAGCCTCCTTCATTGTAAATTTCCATGCAAAACGTTCACTTTGTTGCATGAGGTCGAGCAGGACAGTAAGTCACATTAATGCTCATTGGAGATTAATGCTCATTAATGCAAATTGGAGAGGGTGCAGAGGAGATTTACCAGGACGCTGCCTGGATTAGAGCGTATGGAATATGAGGAGAGGCTTAAGGTGCCAGGGCTTTATTCACTGGAAAGGAGGAGGATGAGAGTAGACGTGATAGAGGTATATAAAATATTGAGAGGAATAGATATAGTAGACAGCCAGCGCCTCCTTCCCAGGGCACCAGTGCTCAAGATGAGAGGGAATGGCTTTAAGGTTATGGGTGGGAGGTTTAGGGGAGATGTCAGGGGGAGGTTTTTCACCCAGAATGGTTGGTGCATGGAATGCACTGCCTGGGGTGGTGGTGGAGGCAGATACATTGAACAGGTTCAAGAGTTTGTTGGATAGGCACATGGAGGAATGTGAGATAGAGGGAAATGCGGGAGGAAAGGGTTAGATAGTGTGAGGGTGGTTTGATGGACGGCACAACATGGTGGGCCAAAGGGCCTGTTTTTGTGCTTTATGGTTCTATGGTTCTATGGTTCTCAGCAAACTGTTGGTGGCTCTCTAATTAATGTCAAGGTCAACTTTAATTTCAACTACAGAAGAACCTACTGCAGATGTGCAATGAAAAACTTACTTCAGCATCATCTGCTGGATACTCAGCTTTCTGATGGGCAGACCTCATTAAGTGAGGATTGGTGACAACATCTCCTCTTCGCTGACCACGAACACAGGTGCATCTCAAGGACCTGTGTTTAGACCCTGCTCTGCTCTCTCTACACACATGACTGTGTGGCTAAGCACGGCTCCAATTCCATCTGCAAATTTGCTGATGCCACCACTGTTGTTGGATGAATCACAGGTGGTGATGAGTCAGCTGACCGGAGTGAGATAGGACACCTGGTTGAGTGGAGCCACAACAACAACCTCTCACTCAGCGTCAGTATAACTAAAGAGCTGATTGTTGACTTCAGGTAGGGGAAGGAGGGTGAACATGTGGCAGTCTACACTGAGGGACAGAGTCAGTAGTTTTAAATTCCTGGGCATTAATTTATCGGATGACGTGTGTTGGACCCTGCACATAGATGCAATCACTAGGATGGCGCGCCACTGTCTTTAATTTCTCAGGAGGTTCAAGAGGTTCCAATTGTTTAAATTTTTAATTTTACTTACGGCGTGGTAACAGACCCTTCCGGCCCAACAAGTCTGCGCCGCCCATTTTAAACCCAAATAAACCTATCCGTACGTCTTTGCAATGTGGTAGGAAACCGGAGCACCCGGAGGAAACCCACGCAGACACGGGAGAATGTACAAATTCCTTACAGACAGCGACGGGAATCGAACCCTGATCGCTGGCGCTGTAATAGCGTCGCGCGAACCGCTACGCTACCGTGCCGCCCCTAACCAAACACTCAAGCAAACTTCGACAGATGTACAGTTGGAAGTATCCTGACAGGTTGAATAATGGTCTGAACGGCAATTCGAATGTGCAGGAACATAAGATACTGCAGAGAAGAGTGGACTCTGCCCAGTACATCACGGGCACATCCCTCCCCACCATCTGGAGTATCTACAGGAGGCACTGCCTCAAGAAGGCAATGTCCATCACCAAAGATCCCCACTATCCGGGCCATGCCATCTTTTTGCAGATGCCATCAGGTAGCAGGGACAGAAGCCTGAAGTCCCACACCACCAGGTTCATGAACAGCTACTTCCCTTCAACCCACACAACCCTCATCACCAGAGTTTTCCAAAACTGTGACCACTTTCATCACTTTTCACTGTACTGCTCTGTGCCTGTGATGCTGAGCAAGTTAGTTTTTCATTGCACCTGTGTGTGACTGTGCTTGTGCGGATGACAATAAACTCAACTTTGACTTTGACTTTGATCATTCCACAAACGAGATCCAACGTCTCTGTCTGTTTTTTAATGCCAAAAACATCTTTTACCAGGTTGCTGAGTTCAACAGGCTAATGCCAGCTTTCACAAATTCCATCCACCCTTTAAGACTGTCGTTAACTCTTCTTTGAAGAAATGGAAGCAGAATTACACATTATTCACAATTATTCATGAGAACAATTCCTGCCATCAGCTGCTTTAAGTTCCTTGTTTCAATTAGCAGAAAAAACCATGATGCTTTCCTAATATGCCACCTGGTGACTGATGTTGGATATAAATATAACAGACGGTGAATGCAGTGTGTTGTGTACTTGAAGCTCTCAACAGCAATGCATGGAGTTCCACAAACCTTGGGATTAGCCATTTCCTATTCCATCATTGTAGTCATTGGCATTCCTGGTAAAGTATCGGTGTTAATTATCAATCTGCAAAATGTTGTGAAATGTTGCATCACTGCTGTGTTTACTGGGATTGTTGCTTTCTGTCAATTGTGGATCTTTACCCCTTTGCTATTCTCCCAGTATCATTCATACCCTTTCATTTTTTTCTCCCATTGGTTGTACCAGTTCAACTGAATATTTTATTCCTTTCAAATTTAAATTTTCAGAGTGCATTTTTATCACAAATAGAGGTAGACTTTCTTCTTTCTAAATCTAATCTTCTAGTCTGCTTGTGATCTTCTGATCTGGTTTTGATACCTATTATATAATCTCTTCTCATTCTGATGGGAAACACCCAAATATAATGAAAGCAACTTCTTTTCTTCTGCCAATTGTATGAAAAGGTTCAAACAAAATTGGACACCAAATCTACATTTAGGAGTGTAAAATAGGAAATGGAGAGTTTGAAAACAGTAGGACTTTATTGAAATGGTGGAACTGAGGATCCAGTAAGTCAGTCAGAGCAAAAGGGATATTTGAACTGGAAATTTTGTGATTCAATGCACTGGCTGCAGAGAGGTGATGAAAGTGAATTTATGGAGAGTGCAATGTGGAAGATCGGTCATAACTGAATCCAGATGGATAGCACTTTAGATCAAATAAGTGGCGGCACACATTCATGGGGCAATAGGACTATATCGTTATTTATAGTGGAAGAGAAAAATTGTGGGGTATCTTAAACTACATGTATATTGGACAAAGCAGATCACTAGTGGTGCATGTGGGGAGGGAGCAGAGTGAAATACAGAATTGGTTTGGTGGATGAAGACATGCATGTGAAAGGGACATTCGAGGGAGCGCAGCTTTTCAGCAGTGATCTGTGATTTAACTGAGTTATGAAGATTTACAATGTTGGGCCAGTTGGTGCACTGTCTCTGTGCCAGTGGAAAAAGCCACATCCCACTTTTTAGCACCATGTCTAAAGAGCTCTTCAACTGCACATCCAAATGTGTTTTAAAGCATGTATCACTTTCGGGAAGTGAGTTCCAAACATCCATCTGTGTGTCTTCACAAGAGGAGGGGTCGATGGCATTGTTGTACCAGAGGGAGAAATATTGGATGGGGTGGAACTGCTGGAAAAAGAGTTTTTCAGGAATTCCAGTCATATGGAAGAGATGACGAACAACATAGGATTCAGTAGTGTTGAGAGAGTTGAAATTTTCAGTGGAAGAGAACGTACTTGCTCTGGATTTTTTCCACAGAGACAGACTCTCCAGTAAGATCCAAACTGAAGTATGTTGCAACATCACAGCACAGTTAATCAAATGGTAGAATCCTTAGTGGGGTAACTATCTGTCAACTCACTTCAAAGTGTCAAAAAATAAAAGTCGCACTAAGTACAGTTTTATCTGAGTTCCACTGCTTTACTACATTGTCAAACACACACATTCAAAAACCAAATGAAACACCGCATTCATTCATACAAAGTGTACAGTGTGCCCCCCACACACACACAACACACACACACATACAACACACACACACACACAGACACACACACGCACACACACACACACAGCGTACACAGCACACTCACACCACATATGTATTCTTACACTCATCCACACACTCACTCAGATGGACATGACACACAGAATCTATAACACACTCACTCCCTCTGTCTTCATCTATTCCAGCTAACTTGGCCGTAATTGGGGTAATGTTCCGCAGACGATGTGGTCTCTCCAGATGTATCACTGTCTACCTTCTGTCGATGGCGGTGACGGATCTCCTGTTCATTATCATGGGTGTGATATTAATCCAGATTGTTCCCATGACTTTCCCTTCCAATTTCTTGACCATCGCTCCGGTCTGCAGCATGAATGTCGCGGTAGCTTACGGCATAAGGGACTGCTCCAGCTGGGTGAGGGTGATGTTCACCTTTGATCGCAACGTGGCTATTCGCGGCCAAATATTGAAAATAAAATATTGCACGGAGCGAACAGCTGGCTGTGGTGATCGGAACGGTTACTGCGCTGAGCTGTTTCAAAAGTGTACTTATGGGTTTTATATATGAACCCCCACATCAAACTGAGCCCACACTGAGCAAAATGAAATCAACATATTATACGTCACCTGGATGGATCGCATTTGACTGGATTGATAGCATCTAATTTTGCTGTTCAATTTCCTAATAGTCAGGCACATCTTAAGGGTCATTAGAATCCGCAGGAGACTCTAGGGCAGGGGGAACAGTGAGAGACAGAGCGATCCAGAGACGGACAGCCGCAGGAAGTCTATCGTCCTGCTCCTCACTATCTCGAGTATCTTCATCCTCTTGTGGCTACTGACACTGATAAGTTTCCTCTACATTCGCATTGCCGACGTCACTTACTTTTCAGGTTCCAATTTCAGTGACTCAATTTTTCCTCTGGAAGAAATCGGGTACGCGCTTCAGTTTTTGTGTTCCTGCGTGAACCCATTTATTTATGCAGGGACACAGAGTAAGATCAGAGTCGAGATAAAGCTGGGGCTGAAATATCCACTGACTCTCATTAATAAATTACTGAAGTAAACAGTTTTTACGCTTGGAGAACAGTTCATGTTGCAAACCACCCTCATCTTCTTTTCCATCATCTCACCTGCTCAGTCGTAAATTCAAAATCAAAGTCAAGTTTATTGTCACGTGTCCAAGTACACGTCTGCACAGGCGCAATGAAGAACTTACTTTCAGCAGCATCACAGGCACAGAGCATCAGATAAGCAGCATTCAGAAGAAAATCTAAATTAAACCTGAATTATACACAATTTTAACAAGAAAACACAATTATCACAAAAAAAAACAAAGTCCATTTGAGTGAAAAGTGACCTCAGTTTTCACAGTGATCTAGTTTTAGGTAATTAACCGTGTCAGGTGACAAATCTATCGGTGGGTGAGCATTTGGGGGACAGTGACCATTGCTCAATAACCTTTAGAATTGTCATGGACAGGCATAGGAGCAAAGAGGACGGGAAGATATTTATTTGGGGGAAGGCAAATTATGAGGCTATCAGGTGAGAACTTGGGAGTGTAAATTGGGATGACATTTTTGAAGGGAAATGTACTATGGAGATGTGGTTGTTGTTCAAGAATCTTTTGCAGGATGTTAGGGATAACTTTGTCCCGGTGAGGCAGAGAAGGAATGGCAGGGTGAAGGAACCGTGGGTGACGAGAGAGGTGGAACAACTAGTTAAGGAGAAGAGGGCAGTATACATAAGGTGTAAGCAACAAGAATCAAACAGGGCTCGTGAGGAATATAGAGTAGCAAGGAAGGAACTTAAGAAGGGGCTGAGGAGAGCGAGAAGGGGATATGAAAAGGCTTTGGCAAGTAGGGTTAAGGAGAATCCCAAGGCTTTTTTCTCATACGTGAAGGGCAGAAGGATGACGAGAGTAAAGGTAGGTCCAGTTAAACACAAAGGTGGGAAGATGTGCCTGGAAACTGTGGAAGTGGGTGAGGCTCTCAATGAATACTTCTCTTCAGTATTCACAAAGGAAAGGGGATTGATGATGCTGAGAACAGTGTCGGTGAGGTTAATGTCCTAGAGTATGTAGATATTCAGAGAGAGGATGTGTTGGAGTTGTCAGAAAATATTAGGACAGATAAGTCCCCAGGGCCTGACAGAATATTATACAGGCTGCTTTGTGAGGCGAGGGAGGAGATTGCTGAACCGTTGGTTAGGATCTTTGAGTCCTCGTTGTCAACGGGGATTGCACCGGAGCATTGGAGGGTGACGAGTTCAAAAAAGGTAGTAGGGATAGTCCAGGGAATTACAGACTGGTGAGCCTTACGTCCGTGGTGGGTATGCTGTTGGAAAGAATTCTAAGAGATAGGATCTATGAGCATTTGGAGAAACATGGACTGATTAGGGACAGCCAGCATGGCTTTGTGAAGGGAAGCCTGATAGGGTTCTTTGAGGAGGTGACCAGGAAGATTGATGAGGGTAGTGCAGTGGATGTGGTCTACATGGGTTTTCATAAGGCGTTTGACAGGGTTCCACATGGTAGGCTTCTTCAGAAGGTCAGAGGCCAAGGAATCCGGGGAAGCTTGGCCGTGTGGATTCAAAATTGGCTTGCCTGTGAAAGCAGAGGGTTGTGATGGAGGGAGTGAATTCGGATTAGAAGGCTGTCGGTTCTGGGACCTCTACTTTTTGTGACATTTATCAATGACTTAGATGAGGGGGTGAAAGGGTGGGTTAGCAAGTTTGCGGACGACACAAACATCAGTGGTGTTGTGGATAGTGTGGAGGACTGTCGGAGCTTGCAGAGGAATATTGATCGGATGCAGAGCTGGGCTGAGAAGTGGCAGATGGAGTTCAATCCAGAGAAGTGTGAGGTGGTACACTTTGAAAGGACAAAATCCAAGTCGGAGTACAAGGTAAATGGCAGGATTCTGGGCAGTGTAGAGGAGCAGAGGGATCTGGGGGTTCATATCCACAGATCACTAAAAGTTGCCTTGCAGGTGGATAGGGTAGTTAAGAAAGCTTATGGGATGTTAGCTTTCATAAGTCGGGGGATCAAGTTTAAGGACCGCGAGGTGATGATGCAGCTTTACAAAACTCTGGTTAGACCACACTTGGAGTACTGTGTCCAGTTGTGGTCGCCTCATCATAGGAAGGATGTGGAGGCATTAGAAAGGGTGCAGAGGAGAGTTACCAGGATGCTGCCTGGATTAGAGAGTATGGATTATGAGGAGAGACTAAAGGAGCTAGGGCTGTTCTCACTGGAGGGAAAGAGGATGAAGGGAGACATGATAGAGGTATACAAGATATTGAGAGGAATAGATAGAGTGGACAGCCAGCGCCTCTTTCCCAGGGCGCCAATGCTCAAAACAAGAGGACATGGTTTTAATGTATTGGGTGGGAATTTCATGGATGATGCCAGAGGGAGGTTGTTCACCCAGAGAGTGGTTGGTGCATGGAATGCTCTGCCTGGGGTGGTGGTGGAGGCTGATACATTGGACAAGGTCAAGAGATTGTTAGATAAGCATATGGAGGAATTTAAGATAGAGGGATATGTGGGAGGAAGGGGTTAGATAGTCTTAGGTGTGGTTTGAAGGTTGGCACAACATGGTGGGCCGAAGGGCCTGTATTGTGCTGTATTGTTCTATGGTTCTGTGGATCTATGGTTGCTAAACTGTAATGATTAGAGTTTTGCCTTTCGTCCATGGAACTGAATGGTTGAAGGGAAGTAGCTGTTCTTGAACCTGGTGGTGTGGGACTTCAGGCTTCTGTACCTCCTGCCCGATGGTAGCTGCAAGAATATGGCACGGCCCGGAGTGTGGGGATCTTTGATGATGGATATTGCCTTTTTGTTGCCGCACCTCCTGTAGATACATTTGTATGGGGAGTGTGATGTGCCCGTGATGTATTGGGCAGAGTCCACTGCTCTCTGCAGCTTCTTGCATTCCTGTGCATTGGAATTGCCGCACGAGACCATATGCAACCAGTCAGGATACTTTCAACAGTACACCTGTCGAAGTTTGTCAGAGCGTTGGATGATATCCCAAACCTCCTCAACCTCCAAAGACAGTAAAGATGCCGGTGTGGTTTCCTTCTGATTGCATCCATGTGCTGGGCTCAGGACAGCTCATCTGTTTCGTTAACACCCAGGAATTTAAGGCTGCTGACTCTCTCCACCGCCTATTCCCTAATGTTAACTGGCGCATGTTCTCCCTCCTTCCTCTTTCTGAAGTCAACAATCAGTTTTGCTGACATTGAGCGAGAGGTTGATTCACAGAGCTGTACAGTATGAAAACAGGCCCTTCAGCCCAACTCGTCCATGGCAACCACGTTGCTTAATTGAGCCAGTCCCATTTGCCTGCATTTGGCCCATCTCCCTCTCAACCTTTCCTATCCATGGACCTGTTCAAACATCTCTTAAACGTTGTAAATATTCCCACCTCGACCACTTCCTCTGGCAGCTCGTTCCACACACTCACCACCCTCTGTCCTCACTCTTGTGTCTGTTCTGCATTGTGATGGCGCCTTGCTCCTTCCTGCTGATTGTTCATCTTGTTCTCTACCATCTCGCCTGCTCAGTCATCTAGTCACAGAGTTAAGCAGCGTGGAAACAGGCCCGTCGGCCCACCACCTCCATGCCGACCATCAAGCCCCCATTCACACTAATCCCTGTTGTATTCTCCCCACATTCCCATCATCTCCCCCAGATTCTACCCCTCACCCACACACTAGGGGCAACTTGCAGCGGCAAATGAACCTACCAACCTTCACGTCTTTGGAACGTGGGACGAAAGCCATGCAGTCACATGGAGAATGTGCAAACCACACGCAGACCTCACCAGAGGTCAGGATCGAACTTGGGACTTCTGAACTGTGAGGCAGCGGCACTACCTGCTGTCCCACTGTCCCATCCACTTGCAACAAGTTAGATGAATTAGCAGTACCAAGAAGGGCTGGTCTACTGGACATTACAGAGGTCTGGTCACAAGGAAAAGAGATGAATATCCCGAGGTATTTATTAGTGTCACAGAGCGGTTGGCAGATTCACCAACAGGAAGGAGCAGGGTGGGTCTGATAACACAACGGCATCAGGACACTGGTAAGAAAGGAACATGAAGTATCAGTGAGTGGAATCATTTTAGGGGGTAATTGGAAAGGACAGAAAAAACCTGCCAGTCCCGCTGTTGGACATGAAGGAAGTAGGGGCTTAAAACTTAGGTAAAGCAATCATCATGGACTCATCGTCGACTGTCCATTTCCCTCCACAGATGCTGCTCGACCCACAGAATTCCTCCAGCAGTTTGTGTGTTGCTCCACATTCCAGCATCTGCAGTCTCTTGTGTCTCCTGTGTTAACTCCTTGTTGGCTGGGAAATCAAATTGCAAGATGTGGCCTTGAAGATGTAAGTTCATTGAAAGCCGGCGAGACGGGAAGTGGTAGAGGTGGGAACATTTGCAAAGTTTAAAAGACATTTGGACAGGTACATGGATACGAAAGCTTCAGAGGGATATCGGCCAAATGCAGGCAAATGGGACTGACTCAGTTGGGCAATTTGGTCAGCAGGAACAAGTTGGGCCAAAGGGCCTGTTTTCCATGTTGTATCAGAATCAGATTTATTATCCCTGTTGTATGTGATGTGAAATTAGTTGTTCTGCAGCACCAGTACAGAGCAAAGACTCAAAGTTACTATAAATTACAACATCAATAAACGGTGAAAGGAATAGCGAGGTTGTGTTCACAGGTTCATGGCCCTTCCAGAAGTCTGATGGTGAGGGTCCTTTGTGATGGATGCTGCCCTCTTGACACACGGCCTTTTGAACATGGTGGGAAGGGATGTGCCCATGATAGAGCTGCCTGAGTCCACGGCCCTCCGCAGCCTTATGCGATCCAGTGCACTGGAGCCTCCACACCAGGCTGTGATGCAACCAGTCAGAGGGATCTCCATCGTACATCCATACAAATTTGCCAGAATGTTTGGTGACATACGGAGTCTCCTCAGACTTCTAACCTTGCAGAGCTGCTGGCGTGCTCTGTGACTGAGCAGGTGAGATGATCGAAAAGATGATGAGGGCGGTTTGCAACAGAATCTGTTCCCAAGGAATAAACGTTGTTTATTTCAGTAATTTATCAATGAGAGTCAGTGGATATTTCAGCCCCAGCTTTATCTCGTCTCTGATCTTACTCTGTGTCCCCGCATAAATAAATGGGTTCACGCAGGAACACAAGAACTGAAGCGTGTACCCGCTTTCTTCCAGAGGGAAAATTGAGTCACTGAAGTTGGAACCTGAAAAGTAAGAGACGTCGGCAATATGAACATAGATGACTGTTATTGGTACCAACAGCCACAAGAGGATGAAGATACCCGAGATACTGAGGAGCAGGACGATAGACTTCCTGCGGCTCTCCGTCTCCGGGTCCCTCTGTCTCTCGCTGTTCCCACCGCCCTGGAGTCTCCTGCGGATTCTAATGGCCCTTAAAATGTATCTGATGGTTAGGATATTGAGCAGCATAATGAGAACTAATGGCAGAGAAGGGGTTAAAATGCTGTCAATCCAGTCAAATGCTATCCAGCCAGGCGAGGTATAATATGCTGACTTAATTTTGCACGGTGTGGGCTGGGTTTTATGTGGAGATTCAAATATAAAACCTACGAATACATTTTTGAAACAGCTGAGGGCAGTAACCGTTCCGATCAGCACAGCCGCCGTTCGCTCCGTGCAATATTTCGTTTTCAATTTTTGGCAGCAAATAGCCACAAAGCGGTCAAAGGTGAACATCACCGTCATCCAGACAGAGCAGTCTCTTACGCCGTAAGCTACCACGACATTCACATTGCAGGCTGGAGCGATGGACAAGAAACTGTACGAGAAACTAATGGGAACAATCCGGTTTAGTATCACGCCCGTGATAATGACCAGGAGATCCGTCACCGCCATCGACAGCAGGTAGACAGTGATACATCTGGAGAGACCACATCGTCTGCGCGACATTACCCCAATCACGGCCAAGTTAGCTGCAACAGAGGAAGACAGAGGGAGTGTGTGTGTGTCAGTCATTGTGTGTGTGTGTGTGTGTGTGTGTGTGTGTGTGTGTGTGTGTGTGTGTGTGTGTGTGGGTTTATGTGTGGTGTGAGAGCGGTGTGTATATTTCTGAATGCTGAGTGTGTGGTTTGTATTTTGTGTGTGTGGCGTGTATTTTGTTTGAATGTGTGTGGTGTCTGCTGTGTATGTTGTCTTTTGAATGTGTGTGTGAGACAAAGAAAAAATTCAGTGGAAATCAGCTAAAATTGTACTTGACAGTATTCAGTGTGACTTTTATTGTTTTCACACCTGAAACTGAATTGACAGACAGTTACCCCACCAAGAATTCTATCCTGTGATTAACTGCGCTGTGATGTTGCAACATACTTCAGTTTGGATCTTACCAGACCACTGGTACAATTTTATCTTGAGTTTGGATATATATTCAGTTTGGATCTTATCAACACCACTGATTTCCCTGTTGTTTGTCGTCTCTTCCATAGAAATGAAAATCCTGAAAAATGCTTCTTTTTCTACTCATTTCACCCCATCCAATATTCTCCCTCTGGTGCAACAATGCCATCAACCCCTCCTCTTGTGAAGACACCCAGATGGATGTTTGGAACTCACTTCCCGAAAACGATATGTGCATATTTAAACCACATTTGGATGCGTATTTGAAGAGCGCTATAGACATGGTGCTAAAAAGTGGGATGAGGCTTTTTCCACTGGCACAGAGACAGTGCACCAACTGGCCCAACATTGTAAATCTTCATAACTCAGTTAAATCACAGATAACTGCTGCAAAGCTGCGTTCCCTCAGATGTCCCTTTCACATGCACGTCTTCATCCAGCAAACCAATTCTGTATTGCACTCCGCTCCCTCCCCACATGCACCACTAGTGATCTGGTTTATCCAATCTACATGTAGTTTCAGATACCCCACAATTTTTTCTCCTTCACCAATAATACCAATATCAAGCCCTATTACACATTGCACTCCTCCTCTTGCCTCCACTTATTTGAGCTAAAATCCCATCCATCTGGATTCATCAATGTCCGATCTTCCACATTGCACTCTCCAGAAATTTACTTCCATCGCCTCTCTGCAGCCAATACATTGAATCACAAAATCTCCGGTTCAAATACCCATCCTGCACTTACTGACCTACTGGATCCTCAGTTCCACTCTTTCAATACTCTCACACTGTTTGCTAAACACCCCACGTCCTGTTTTAAACTCCTTAATGTAAATTTGGTGTCAAAGTTTGATTGAAACTGTTCATACAAGTACTATAAGAAAAGAAATTGCTTCCATTCTAGTTGGGTGTTTACCATCAGAATGAGCAGAGATGATATAATAGGTGTCACAACCACTGAAGATTAGAAGTTGTAAAGCAGAAATTCTTCCATGAATTGTGATAAATTGCACTGTAAAGAAATAAAATTTAAAAGGATAAAATATTCAATTAAAATGATACAACCAATGGGAGAAGAGAATTAAAGGGTATTAATGATACTGGGAGAATAACAAAGGGGTAAAAATCTACAATTGACAGAAAGCAACAATCCCAATAAACACAGCAGTGATGCAACATTTCACAACTTTTTGCAGATTGATAACTAACATCAATACTTTACCAGGAATGCCTATGACTGCAATGATGGAATAGCAAATGGCCAACCCGAAGATTTGTGGAGCTCCATGCATTGCTGTTGAAAGCTTTAAGCACACAGTACACTGCATTCACTGTCTGTTATATTTGTACCCTACATCAGTCACCAGGGAGCAGATTAGGAAGCATCTTTCTTTTTTATGCCAATTATATGAATTGCAACAAACAACGTAAAGCCGAAGAGGTCAATATTTTGATGAATAATTGCGTTGAAAGTGTAACCCTGCTTCCATTTCTTCAAGAAAAGTAAGGACAGTCTGAAGGCTGGCTGTCATGGTGAAAACTGTCTTTGGCCCATTGAACACAGCAACCTGGAACAAGATACTGTCGCATAGCAGCAACAAAAGAAACACACCGAGTCATGTATAAGAGTTAAAAACTATTTTATTTGTAACTACTTATGATAATAAGAAAAATAAAAGTCAACATGTTAGACGTAAAAATGTTAGATCTTAAACATTAACCCCAAAAGCTGAACTTGAAGTGTGTGTGTGGCAAATTCCCAAACTCCAAGTCCAGGAATGGTTCTCAAAGTTCAGTTCAGCAAGCTGTAAGGTGAAATGTGAGGAAAGGCTTTTGCAAAACCACCGTTGACTGAAGACAAAACGTAGAGAGAAAATAGAGACATTATGAAATCCAAATGTTCCACGATGGAACGCACACGACACCTCAGTGTCTACTCAGCAGTGACCACTCCACCGCTTTGATCCAAAGCATCTGCCACCCCGAAAGGCACTCGAGTGGTGGCCGTCCACACAAATCCCTGTTTCCCACTACAGGTTAACGACAAAGTGGACCCCACTGGATTGTTCTAAAAATCCATACATGGAATGTAGTGACAGGCACAGTTACTGTTTTTCATCCATCGATACAGAGTCCAGCAGGCTGCTGTCTCTTTCTCTCTCTTCTCCGATTGACTCCGACCATCTGCTCCAAAAACATTGTTATGTCCTTATTTTCTGTTGTCATCATCACACCGCACCCCACACACACACACACACACACACACACACACACACACACACACACACACACACACACACACACACACACACACACACACACACACACACACCACTGTGCTCTATCTGAAAGGGACATTCACCAATAGTAACCTAATCTGTAACATTGAAATGAACAATTTTTATTCCTAGGAACAGTTTATTTTGCAAACTGCCCTCATCTTCTTTTCTATGTTCTTGTCTGCTCAGTGGTAAAATCAAACTCAAGGTCAAAGTCAAAGTCGAGTTTATTGTCATATCCACAAGTCCATGTGTGCACAGGTGCAATGAAAAACTTACTTGCAGCAGCATCACAGGCATATCACATCAGCTTGGTAAATTGTTTAATTATTGTCACGTGTGCCGACGTACTGTGCAAACTTTATTTTGCCTGCCATCCGTACAGATCATTTCATTACAGCAGTGCATTGAGGTAGGAGAAGGGAAAGTAACAACAGGTTGCAGAATGAAGTGTTACACTGACAGAGAAAGTGCAGTGCAGGTTGATAAATAATGTGCAAGGGCCACGACCAGGTAGATTGAGATCCAGAGGTACACACTGCAGTCACAGTGCACAGGTGTGGAAGTGGGGGATGAGGTGCTAATCAAACCGGCTGCTTTGTCCTGAATGTTGGTGGAGCTGCTCTCATCCAGAGAGTGTTCCATCATCAGCCTGAATTTTGCCCCTGTGCCTGGTGGGAAGGTTCTGAGACATCAGGAAGTGAGAAACACATTGCAGGATCCACAGACTCTGACCTGCTCCAGTGGCCATGTGGCTGGTCCAACTGAGTTTCCAACTGGTCCAACAGTGTCAATGGTGACCCCCACCCTCCAGGACGTTGTTGGTGGAAGGACTCGGCAGTGGTAATGCCATTGAATGTCAAGGGGAGGCAGTCAGACTCTTCTATTGGAGATGCTCGTTGCCTGGCCCTTCTGTGGTGTGAATGTCACTTGTTGCTCATCAGCCCACGGCTGAATGTTGTCCAGGTCTTCCTGCAGGAAGGCTGCATCTGCTGAAGAGTTTAACATTGTGCAGTCACCCCAGGCATATCCTCTCTGTTCTCCTGCACTGTTACAGTGAGTTCCAATTCAAACTTGAAGAACAATGCCTCACCTTACCTCTGGGCACTTTGCAGCTTCCTGACTCAATAATGAATTTTCCGACTTGAAGTAACTTGCTCTTTCTTTTCTGACTGTATCAGAACCTCCATTTCTGTCAGTCATCTATCGTTTTGGGTCAGTTTGCCGCTCTATTAATAGCCTGACCTGCCAGGCATGTCCCACACCCTGCTGTTAGCAACTGATAACAGACACTGCCTCCAACTGCCAGAAGAACTCAGAGAAGCTGGTCAGGCAGCATCTGTGGCGTCAAAGGGACAGTCGATGTTTCAGGATGAGACCCTGTAGCAATCCTGATCTCGAGCCGAGACGTCAATCATCCCTTTGCCTCCACAGATGCTGCCTGACCCGCTGATTCCTCCAGCAGTGTGTGTTTTGCTCCAGCTTCCAGCATCTTCAGTCTCGCTTGAGACAGCAGATGGAATTTAATCCTGAAAAATGCAAGGGGACTAATAAGGCTTGGGTATGCATAAGGAATGGAAAACCCTCGGGGGTACTGAGGAAAGAGGGACCCTGGCGTATCCCAGTAAGATCGGGTGCCTGTGGTACCTATAAGCCAATATCTGTCGAACCAGGAACCCTCAAAGAATCACCGACTTGGAGTCTGTGGCCCTGTGAGCTTCAGTGTCTGTAAGGCCTGTACCCAACACAGAATTGTTGTCAGTGGACCTTCATCAGAGAGGGGCATAGTGGGTGTAGTCAATCGCCTAGTGATAGTGTCTGTTGGAAGTTATGATTCGTACAGTTACAGATGGGATGAGAATTTGTGGTGCTGTTGGCAGTGAAGAGGGTCGTCTTCAGCAGCAGAACGACATGGAGGAGATTATGAGAAGGACAGAGAAATGGCTGATGGAATTTAATCTTGAGAAGTGTGCAGTGATACAATTTGAGAGGCTGATGAGACTACAACATACATGATGAATGGGAAGTACTGAGGAATAGAAGGATCTCGGTGTAATTGTCCAAGCATCCCTGAAGGCAGCAGCACAGGTGGTTAAGATGGTAACAAATGCACATCGGATCCCTGTCTTCACTGGTCATGGCACAGAATATAACAGCTGGGAGGTCACGGTGCAGCTTTATAAACACTGGTTAGGCCACAGCTGGAGAACTGTGTGCATTTCTGGTCACCACACTGCAGGAAGGATGTGATTGCACTGGAGAGGGTGCAGAGGAGATTCCCAGGATGTTGCCTGGGATGGAGTGTTTCAGCTATGGGGAGAGACGAGATGGGCTGGGTTTGTTTTCCTTGGAGCAGAGAAGGTTGAGGTGGAACTGACAGAGGTATACGAAATTATAAGGGGTAAAGTGTGGTGAATAGTGAGAATCTTGAACTTGGTCAACTGGGCCAGTGGGCCAAGGAATGGGAAATGGAGTTTAATTCGGATAAATGTAAAATGTTGTACTTTGGTCAGACCAGGGCAGGACTTCCCAGTAAATGGTGGGGCCCTGGGCAGTGCTGCAGAACAGAGAGACTGAGGGGTGCAGGTACATAGTTCCTTGAAAGTGGCGACAAAGTTAGACAGGGTGGTGAAGGCTGTGTTAGGCATACTTGCCTTCATCAGTCAGGATACTGAGTACAGAGCTGTGACGTCATGTTGCAGCTGTACAGGATGTCAGTAAGGCCACACCTGGAGTACTGCGTACAGTTCCGCTCGCCCTGCTATAGGATGGATCATTAAACTAGAAAGGGTGTTAGAAAGATTTATGAGGATGTTACTGGGACTGGAGGAGAGGTCAGATATGCTCGGACGTTTTCCCTGTAGGACTCTGAGTGGTGACCTTATGGAGATTTATAAAGTATTGAGGGACATTTATCAGGTGAATAGCCACAGTCTTTTCCCCAGGGTCGGGCAGTCCAAAACTGGAGTCCATCGGTTTAAAGTGACATAGGAAAGATTTAAAAGGCATCTGAGGGGCAACTTTTTACACACAGAGGGTGATCCATGTGGAACGAGCTGCCAGAGGAAGTGGTGGAGTCGGGGACAATTTCAATATTTAAAAGAAATTTTTGACAGGTTCATGGATTGAAAAGGTTTAGAAGGATATGGGACAAATGCAGTCAAATGGGATTAGCTCAGTTAGGCAAATCGGTCAGCATGGCCAAGTTGGGCAGAAGGGCCTGTTTCCATGCTGTGTAGCTCTGTGACTCTTCCCTCAGCAGACGTGTCTGTAACCACCGGGCACAGGTCTAAGGCAAGGGGTAGGAGATTTAAAGGGAACTAAAGGAAGAATAAACAGGTCTTTTCCCAAGTGGCAAGCAGTGACAAGTGGGTTATCACAGGATTCAGTGCTGCGACCACAACTATTCAAAATATTTAAGATAAGATAAGCTTTCTTTATTAGTCACATGTACATCGAAAAACACAGAGAAATGCATCTTTATGTAGAATATTCTGTGGGCAGTCCGCAAGTGTCACCAC
>NC_067439.1:15478623-15510384 GCF_009764475.1 Pristis pectinata | reverse complement strand
ATCATGGCCCATCATGGAAAGCTCTTCAAGTTCAAGACTTTCCCAAAGGCAGTAAGTCCTTCGTGCTGTCTGCCAACCCCTCCAACCCTGCAGTCCCCCCGGAGAGGTTCATGGAAGGAACTGAGGACCTGCCACCTGAAAGTATCACCACCAACAGGCCGACCAAAATTAAAAGTCCTGAAGGGTTGCAGAAATCTCCGAGGGTTGTACAACCGGAGGTGGTTTTAGAGACAGTGAGGGTCCAATACCTTGAGCGATCGGAAAACCAGGATGAGAATTCTAAAGTCAAGGGATTGCCGGACTTGAGCACTGGGCTGATGGGTGGACGGGAGGCGATCCTTGTGGATCTTCCTGAACCTTCAGGGGTAAATATAACTGAGTGATGGCCCAAAGGATGCCACCCATTGTTGACTCCACTTGAATTTCCTTCCTATTGAACTGAAAGGAGCAAAATCAGGGTAGGTTGGGGCTGATTATATGGGTCAGCAAATATGATGTTGCTTGTCGTGTCCCATCACCCTGTGCAGGTATGTGTTTACATAGATGCATGTGTGTGTGTTATGTGTATATGTGCACATGTGCATGTTTTTGCAGTGTGTGTGTATGTGTGCATATTAACATGTATACATGTGTGTACATTTGTGTGTGTGTGTGTGTCCACAATGTTGTGACCAGAGGAAGTGGGACTGATCGGATACTTCTTCAAAGCCCCATTGCAGGCCCAGCCTCCTGTGTCACATGGCTCAGTGACAGTGCGTGGAGGTGATCCTGGTGCAACCTCGTCCTCCTTTGTCGGGCCTTGTTACTTCCCCCCCCTTTTTTACCGTCATTTCTCTGCCTCCGACCAATCCGAACCATTTTATGTACGGTGGACACTAAATGTGAAGCTGTCCTGAATGCAGAAGGTTAGGAAGGGGTCTGCTGATGTACACATGGAGCGGCTGTTTCCACTGTAGGGCAGAGCAGGGCTAGGGGAGGGAGCACGTCCCCAGCTTCCCCAGGGAGAGAAGGTAGAATATGGGACAGGATATCACATGGAGGAACTGAGGCAAACAGCAAGGACATCTTTAAGGAGAGACAGAAGGGAGAGAGGGATAGGTGGATATGTGGGCAGTGGGAGATGGGAGGGGAGGGTGCAGTGGGGGATGGTGGCAGGGAACAAGGCAGCTTGGAACGTTGCACCCAATGAACTGCTGTTCTGTGGTGTGATAGCTGTGCCCAGAAATCTGTGCCCACTTGCAGCTCTACTCACCCCGAACCGATGAAAGGTTATTGACCTGAAAGTTAACTCTGCTGCCTTACCTGCTGAATATTTGGAGCATTTTCTGGATTTTCTTCATTTGGAAATGGTTGGGGCAGGTACATTAGATACATTTAAGAAGTATGTGGACAGGTATACGGATGACAAGAGTTCAGAGGGATATGGGCCAAATGTTGGGAAACAGGATTAGCTTGAATACACATCTTGGTCGGCATGGAGACCCATGGGACGACTCTATGGTTCTGCTTCATTTTGGAGTCCCACCATTTTGATTTGGGTTCGTGTGACCTCTTCTGCCTGTGATTTTATTCCATTTACCACAAAGCAGTGAATTTCCGACTCAGAGTACAACCCATTGAGGCCACTGTACGCCTGAGTTATCGACGGAGGGCAAATTTCTCACCGTATCTAACGCCGAGCTCCCATCCTTGGTAAGCCCCTTGTGATGTGCAATTTCATGTTTCCCCAGATGTGGATGGGAGTTTGCGATGCAGCAGTGAGACGGTGAACATGACGCTGATGATGCACATCTGGATCATCCCGTCGTCGGAATTCGCCCACAAGCTCCTGGTGCTATATCCTTTTACCTAACTGCACCCTGCAACGGCAGAACTCCAGTGTCAGCTCTGCACAGTCCTGAAATAGTTTAATGAGATGTTCGGTGAAGGAAGTTGGCAGGAACAATTTTCGCTGAGTGTCGGCGATTAAAGAGTTTTAAAAAATTTATTTGTGCACAGGAAGTGGACGTTACTGGCGATACCATATATTGTCCAGCCTAATTACCTCCTGAATCGAGGAGGCAGCTTAGAATCACTGATTAACACAGAGGCCAGTCTGGGTAAGGATGGCAGGATTCCTGCTCTGAAGGACACTTGTGAACCAGAGGCATTTTTGAAGTCAAAGTTGTTTATTGTCATATATGTAAGTCCATGTATACACAGGTGCAATGGAAAACTTACTTATCACAGGCATATAAGCAGCATTCAGAAGCATAAACTAAACTTAAATTATACACAATTTTTACAAGAAAGAACACAATTGGAACAGAAAAAACAATGTCTATGTTAGTGCAAAGCGACCAAAGTGGTCATAGTGCTGCTAAACTGTAGTGATTAGGGTTGTGCAGGTTGGTTCAAGAACCGAATGGTTGAAGGGAAGTAGTTGTTCCTGAACCTGGTGGTGTGGGACTTCAGTCTTCTGTACCTCCCGCCCGATGGGAGCTGCGGGAAGATGGCACGGCCCAGATGGTGGGGATCTTTGACGATAGAGGTTGCCTTCTTGAGGCAGCACCTCCTGTAGATGCTACCGTTGTGGGGAGGCATTTTCACAACTATGATTCTGAGTCCAGATTGGGAGCAGTGCAGTGACACAGCCGGCAGGACTCACAGCTCCAGAGATCTGGCTTCAATCCTGATCTTTGGTGCTGTCTGTGTGGAGTCTGCACGTTCTCCCTGTGACCCTATGGGTTTTCACTGGTTGCTCCAGTTTCCTCCCATTTTCAAAAGACGTGCGGGTTAATAGGTTTATTAGCTGCTGTAAATCACCCTGAGCCTGCAGATGAGACGTAGAGTTGATGGCAAAGTGGGGAGAGTGGGTTACAGGGTAAGTCAGTGGGGAGATGGGATTGCTTTGTTAGCCGACGTGGACCTGATGAACCAAATGAGCTCCCAAGTTTAAGGAAGTGTGAGATTTTTAGCAATGTGACCAGGTTGTCTGTAGTATGTTTATATCCTCTGCTGTAAAGACTGATGCAGAATCACTGCCTAACTCCTCTGTCATTTCCCCTAAACTTTCCCCCACTTAGTTACCCACTCTGACCTATATATGACACCAGGTCCCACCAACGATGGCCAACCAGGTGTACCATCAGCTTGGGGATGGCTGACCTCGGTTGCGCTGGCCTCATTTCAAAAACAAAAAAGTTAGGGCCGATCTAGGTTAGTTCTCAATGCATCCTCGAAGACCTGATCCCCTACTGTCAGTACAGGGGTTTGCCCCTCTTACCGTTGAAGACCAACTGTTTTTTCTTCTGCAAGTGCCAATTTCAATCAGTGCCACTGTGCAGCGTTCTGTCTGTTTGAGCTCCGCTGAACTCGCCAGGTTCAGATCTGGTGAAGGACCCAACCCCTTCAAGAGCCATTCCAACCATGCAGGCCTTGTAATTCCCCTCCCTCACATTTGGTGCCCTTTTGCCAACCTGGTCGATCTAGGTCAACAGCCGGCTGATGAGGTCAGTGGGCTCACTCCGATAAACCAACTGGCAAATAACATCTCCATTTGTTCTCTTCCCGTATTTTAGTTTCATCCACATTATGGGCCCTCTGTCTCCTGGCTGCTCAGTGGTTCTGCTTGGAGTTAGGGTTTGGGTTAAGGTCAGGCCTCATTTAGGTTGCCACTGGGCTGATTTACCCTCTGACCCTTCCCCAACTTCCTGCTCTCTTGTGAGCACTTCCTTCACGCAGGAGGAACTTCCTTACAGAAGTGTAAGTATTTGGAGTTTGGCAGCAAGACTCAAACATTGAGAACAAGGACACTGTATGGTTCCTACACCATCAGTAACAGAGAGGGGAAGTCCTCATGCCTGAGAGATTTCCCCATTTCACACATTTCTTTTTTGAAGGGCTGTGTTCAGAGAACTGATGCCTTGTAAAATTACTTCGAGGTCGCCGAGTAATAGATAAGAGTATCTGCTTCCTGCTGAGGTGGATTTTTAAAACTCCCCGTGCACTCAATAACCTTATACAGTACTTCTGACAACCACTGTGTTTTTTAACCTCTTAATGATTGGGGAAAGGATCAATATGTTTCAACATACTGGGGAACTCTTCAATCCTTTATGGTTTGATCAGACACGTTACATCACTCTGGGAACACAGGAGAGGAGGGAGGCCCTGTAAACTCTCTCACTGGCCTTTTATTCTCTTGGACCACTGGCTGAAATGTATCTCATCCTGTTTGTCCCATCTTAAATCAATAATCACAGAAGGACAGAAAGGTCTACAGCACAGGAGGAGGACATCCAGTCCATTGAATCCATACTGGCTCAATGTAGAAGCAGTTGGGTTTGTCCCATTCACCCCTCCATCTCCCCACAGCTTTGCAGTTTTTCTGTATCCAGTGTCGGTAGAATTTCAACTCTGCCGCTGAGCCACCTCCATTACTGCCCTGGGGACCAGTCTTATCCCAACCATTCGCTGCGTGAAAACCTTCCCTTCCCGTCACTCTGCTCCTTCTGCCAATCACCTTTGTCCTCCGTGCCCTGCCTCTTGACCCCAGCACCAATGGAGACACAGGAGACTGCAGGTGTCGGAACGTGGAGCGGAAAAACTAACTACTGGAGGAACCCAGCGGGTCAGGCAGCATCTGTGGAGGGAAATGAACAGCCAGTGTTTTGGGCCGAGACCCTTCATCTGGACTCCAATGGGAACAGCTTCCCTCCATACCCTTCCTGAATACCCCTCTCAGCTGCCCTACATTTCACCTTCTTCGTTCGATCCATATAACCAGAGCCCTTCATTCCCGGAACCATTTGAAATCGTTCCAGTAACTTTTCTGGGCTAACAGAAGTGAGTGTCTGTTTTGACTGTTTCATGTGACCCTCACCAGCCTTGACAGTTCTTCATTGGGGGTGGGAGGGGGAAGGGGGGAGAGTTCCAGTTTTCTGTCAGGCTTTGGGTCAGTTGGTGCCTTCTCTCTTCACCCTGAACACCCTGTCTTCAAGCGGGCACCTGGTGCTGGTGGTTTGGGACTGGTGAGAGTGGCCAACGGCACTTTACCTCCAGCAAGGGTCACCGGTGGTCCTACCCTGAGACTCCCCCCATTGCCACCCAACATACTGTCTTCCCAGAACCAACTCCAAAGGCAGGCCGGCTCTCCATGGAAGGTTCTGGGCTGGCATTTTTTTTTAACCACGACCAGATAATAGGATCGCGACTGCACAGGAGGAGCTCGTTCAGCCCTTGGAGTCTGTGCCAGAATAATCCCATCAGTCCCATTCTCCACAGCCTTGCCCACTTCCCTCCAGGGCACTTCGTTCTGCTTCTACCACCCACAAGCTGTGGATTCCAGATGGCTGCTCTCCAGTCCCTGAACCATCTGCTGATGGCAGCAGCTTCCCCTCTCTGCTCTGCCCTGATCTCGCCCCCACCTCTATCAAACCTCCTCCCAACCCTTGCTCCAGGGACAACAGCCCAGCTTCTCCAGTCTCACTCTGGGCCTGAAACCTCTCATTCCCGGTTAGTCTCTCCGAGACCTTCCCCAAGTGTGATGGCCGGAACTGTACTTATAATGAACAAAAAGAGAGACTCAAAGAGGATAGAAACGCACTGTGGCCTGGAGTATCTGCAGGCCCAGTCTGATGTGGGGCTGAATCCATTCATTGACAAAGCAAATCTGGTGGAAAATTTGGGACTATGCAAGTTGGATAAATGTAACTCCTTACCCAGCTCTGCTTTGGGCCCAAACACAAGCAGGAGAGACTCAGCAGGTCAGGCAGCATCTGTGGAGAGAGAGAGGATTAACGTTCCAGGTCAGAGATCCTTTGTCAAAACTGAGAAAGGATCTCTGGCCTGAAACGTTGGCTCTGTTTCTCTTCCCACAGACGCTGCCTGACCTGCTGAGTGTTTCCCTCATTTCCTGTTTTGTTTCAGATTTCTGACGTCTGCAGTTTGTTTTGGATTCTCGCTCGGGCTCCCCCACCCACTCCTCCACCCCTTCACCCATCTCCCTCACTAACCCCTGAAACCAGCACCCCCCCAAAACTTGTAGTGCTTGCCCAGCCCCTGATTGTATCCAGTGGCTACCCAGCGATGCTGGCCACACCACTCACCTCTCCCCTACAGCTCTCCCTGCACCCCCCGCCAAGGCAGACAGCCAGACCACAGTGTGAATACCGCGTACGGACCTGGTCAGCACAGGAGAGAGGTGCGTGCACTGCCGAGGGTGCAGGGGAGATTGATGAGAAGATTGTAGACTGGACAGGCTGTCTCTGAAGCACAGGATCCTGAGGGGAGACTGAACAGACGTGTCAAAAATTACAAAGGATCTAGATATAAATACAAGGAACCCATATCCTTGACAGAGGGGGCAAAACCAAGGGGCAAATACTGAAAGGCCTGGACAGAGTGGACGTGGAGAGGATGTTCCCATCAATAGGAGAGTCCGGGATCTGAGGGCACAGCCTCAGAATAAAGGGATGTCCCTTTAGGACTGAGATGGGGAGAAATTTCTTCAGCCAGAGGGTGGTGAATCAGCGGAATTCGTTGCCACAGAGGGCTGCGGAGGCCACGTCATTGGGTGTAGTTAAGGCAGAGATTGATAGGTTCTTGATTGGTAACGGGGTGACGGGGAGAAGGCAGGAGAATGGGGTTGGAAAAAACCAGCCATGATTGAATGGTGGAGCAGACTCGATGGGCAGAATGGCCTAATTCTGCATGGTCTTATGGCAAGGGTTTAAAATAATTGGTGGAAGATTCGAGGGAGGTGAGGGAAACCATTTTCCCCAGAGATGGTGGGGAGTGTGCCTGAGAGGGTGGGGGGGGGGGTGGGTGGAGGAACCCTCGTCACAGTGCAGGGGTGTGGGCTTGTAGAGCAGTGACCCGCAGGGTTACCGACGCAGTGCTGGGACGTGGGACTAGGTGGGGTAGCTCTTCTTTTACCAGCACAAACTCAATGGGCTGAATGGCCTCCTCCTGTTCTGAGATCCTCAGCAGTCAATCCTCGATACGCTGGCTGCCATTCCCAACCCCGCCCTGTACCCAGACCCTGCCGGGCAGTGCACTAGGTTGTGGTCCGAGTGTGGTCAGCACTCCAGGCCCTGGGCCCACAAACTTCCATCACCCTTCATCAACCTTCAGAGGCATCAACCAAATTCCAGTGCTCCTGAGATTCCCACTCAGTGTGTCCCAAACCTTCATCTCCATTTCCGGCAGACTCCAGGCCAGTAGCAGGGGTTCAGCGACCCTGCGTCGAACCACGGCTGCTGTGCCTGAGGCCCAGCTGATGTAGCTCACCCTGCCACTGGGATGGGAAAGGGCCGTCCAGCTGTGGAGCATGGCGGAGTGGTCTCAGTGACCAGTGTGGATCCCTGACACACGGTGACCACTGTGTGAGTGGTTAGTGCCCTGTCTGATCCAAGCATCAGCCAGAAGCAACCATTAGTGTGGCCCATACCTAGTGCTGGCCAGGAATTAGCGTTTAACCCTTGGACACCCAGGGGAAGAGCGATGGAGGCACTGAAGGCTGAACACACTTTCACTGGACTTCTGCGTTGGAGCCAGGGCCAAGAGCCCAGTCCACTGCAGCCAGTGTTGCTCAGAGAGGCCAGGCCTGGGTGGTGCTGGGTATCTCACTGGTCCACCAGGCAGGCGACGTCATGAACACAAGCAGGTGCTGAGCCGGCGGACTCTCCCAGTCGGCCGCCTGTTTGGTTGGTTGAGAAGGTCTCAGACTTCTCTTGGACCCTGCAGGCGCTGAGACAAGGCCGGGGAGGGTGGGGTTAGGGGCAAGGGCTTCCCGGCACAGTCGACACCCACCTCATCCTTCTGCCTCCTGCTGCAACTCCCCAACACACAACAAATAATCCAACCACTTGCCCCTGTCCCCCCCCCCCCCCCGTGGGAACCTGGAGAGGGAGGGGGTAAACGGCAGGAGGAGGCGATGGAAGCAGCTCACTCTGGTGGGGGAGGTAGCACTGGTGATGGGCAGATTGGGCAGCCCCTACGATCCTTGACCTCCAGCCACTTACCGAGACGCTCCGGGGGAGAAGCCCACCCAGCTCCGTGCGAAGATCTGCCACTTTGTGAGGTAAACACGCTGTGTGCCGGTGAAGGGGGGAGTGTGGGTGGGACTGGGGGGAGTACGTGGGCGCATCACCTTGTCTCCGGCCCACCCACCGGGACCCTGCCTCCCGAAAGGACAGGGGGTGACCTTGCTCCTCCACTAGTGGGGCTGCTCCCCTCTCCCCCCAGCCCCCCACGAGAGCTCCACTGACACGCTCGATCCTGGGGGGGGGGGGCGGTGGTCGGAGGGGGCAATGGGCAGGTGCTGAATCCAGGAGCAGATCCAACCAGAGAGTGGACCGCACAACTGGTGGAAATGCTCGGAGACAACCCCAGGGTCAGGTGTTGGACACAAACGGGGGGAGAGCAGGAACATGGCATTCACTTGGAGGCTTGGCCGCCGTCCCATGGAATGGTGGGGTAGGATCGGGGGGCCAAATGGCCTGGTCCTGCCCCAATTTCCTACATTTCTGTATGGCTGTGATTGTTGCAGTCACTGCAACTGCCCTCCCTCATTTGGGTAAAGGTCTCAGCACCCTGTGGTTCGAGGTGTGTGAGGGAGGGGGGGGAGTCACACTGAAGCAGGAGCCATTCACTCCCTCACACCTGCCCTGCCATTCAATAACACCATGGCCGACCTACCTTGGCGCACTGACTCTACACCCTTGATTCCCATGTCACCAGCCGGAGACGGTCGGATCCAATCTCTTTCCCTCGGGGATGAATGGAGGACAAACTCCTCCCTCATGGTAAACTGTAAATGTCGACGCGGTTTCCTGCAGGGAACCACATCTCCTCTGTCTACTTGCCCAGGTGGCATTTGCCAGCCCTGTCCGCTCTGCTTCCGCCACACCCATCTCTGAATCCAGAACATGGCTTTATGACCTACGCAAAGGTTCAAGCTCACAACACGCTCAAAACCGAGGGAGTGCCACCCTGTCAGCGAGACACATCAAACCGAGGCCCGTCTGCCCTGTCTGCTGGGTGGAAAATTGCCCGGGGCGCTGTTGGAAGGGGGCAGGAGGGCAGGGAGTTAACACTGGGACACCAGAGACTGCAGACACCGGAATCTGGAGCCACACATAATCGTCTGCAGGAACTCAGCAGGTCGAGCAGTATCTGTGGGGGGGGGGGGTGCGGAATTCTTGATGTTTCAGGTCGAAACCCCTTCATGGGGGCTGCTGGGGAGTTGACCGTGTTGTTTCTGTCCCTCTCCAGGTACTGGATCGCTCACTACCCCGTGGTTTTCACAGTGGACTCCAAGCTGGAGGACGTGATGTCGCAGTTCTGGGAGCTGGTGAGAGGTGAAGGCGAGGAGTCTCACTGCCAGCTCATTGACACCTCCAACATGTGAGGCACAGAGCGTGGGGTGGGGGTGGGGGTGGTGTGTGAGGTGTGGGGTGGGGTGGGGCTGGAGCTGGGTTGTGGGGTTGGTGACGGTGTGAGGGCTGGGGTTGGTGCTGGGGTGTGAGGGGTGGAGCCGGTGTGTGGGGTAGGGTCGACGTGTTGGGTGGGTGTGGTGTGTGGGTGGGGTTAATGCCGGTGTGAGGGGTGGGGTGGGGCTGGTGTGTGGAGTGTGGTGTTGGTCTGAGTGTGTGGGGTGGGGTTGGTGCTAGGGTGAGGGGTGGGGCTGGTGCTGGGGGTGAGTCAGGACCACTGGACCAGGACGTGGTGGATGATTCACTGCAGGTTGTCCCAGGTTCTCAGCCCAGCACAAGGGGTCACAGGTGTGCAGCGCAGGGACAGGCCCTTCCATCCCTCTCCTTCCTGCCGGCATCCTGGTCTGGCACTGCGGGATGTAGATCGGTGGGGGGATTCATGTTCCTGGCCCCTACCTCAGGACAATGGCAGGGCACTCGGAAAGGAACACGGGACAAGGTGTGATAGTGTGTGGCCCTGATGTGTAATCTGGGTCGGTACTGCAGAAGTGACAGGCAATAGGAAATGCCCGGTGGTATCTCACAGTCGGTCATTTCAGATTACATCTATTCACTGTTGTTTTGCATTGTAAAATGTGATTGAATTTCCTGCAGTGATGTTTTAATTGCTGAGAGGTCCAGAGCTGCCTTACAGCTGGGATCTGACACACACCCTCAAAACCTAAACCAGCGGCTGAGTGACTATTAACTGGAGGGTGGGTGAGCAGGAGGAGGGGGAGTGGAGGAGAGTGCTGAAGAGTGAGGGTGAGTGAGGGGGAGGGAGGAGTGAGAGGGACTGAGGAGGGCCACCTCGACACAGTGAGTTGCTGGGACTTGGTGCGCTGTGTAAAGGGGCAGTGGAGGCAGATTTCATGCCCCCCCCCTTTGAAAGGGGGCAGGTGGGGGAAGGTAAGGGGCTGGGAGGAAAGAGGGATTCATTGGATAGCACTCTCGAAAAGGCCATCATGACCACGATGGGCCTAATGGTCTGTACTTCACATTGTGTTCGGATGGGGTAGGAGTTTATCCTGATCCATGTCCTAAATGCCCCGTGTTCTGTGTTGCACCGTGTCCTGTGTTGTATCGTGTTCCGTGTTGCACTGTGTTCCGTGTTGCACCGTGTTCCGTGTTGCACCCTGTTCTGTGTTGCACCGTGTTCTGTGTTGTACCCTGCTTCTGCAGTAGTTACATGGACTTTAGTTTCAGAAACAGAGCGCAGCACACGGCCAGTACCATGTGGTGCTCTAGCAGAAGGAACTAAGTCCATCTCCTGCTGCCTACAGCCCGATGTGATGGTGCTGAGGTCATTGGAGAGCTCCATGACCTGTCCAGCTCCAGTGGACGGCCTGGGTGACTGCTCCCCAGCCTGAACGGGACATAATGTTTCTTCCTCCTGTGTTTGGCAGTCACATGCAGGACTGGACACGTAAGTACACACTGCACGGCACGCCAAACAACAACAAGAAGCGGAAAGTCTCGCTGCTCTTCGATCACCTGGAGCCGACGGAACTTGCCGAACACCTGAGCTACCTGGAGTTTAAGTGCTTCTGCCGGCTGTCGGTGAGTGTTTTATATTTATTCGAGGGGAATGGGCTTCGCAGGCTGAGCCAGCATTTCACTGCCCATCCCTTGTTGCCCTCGAGAAGGAGCTGGTGAGCTGCCTTCTTGAACCGCTGCAGTCCTTAAGGGTTTATCCACAGTGCTGTCAGGGAAGGAGTTCCAGGATTTTCACCCAGAAACGGTGATATTTTTCCAAGTCAGGATGGTGTGGGGCTTGGAGGGCAACTGCCAGGGGGTGGTGTCCCCGTGCGTTTGCTGCACTTGTCCTTCTAGCTGGTGGAGGTGGTGGGTTTGGGAGGTGCTGTCTGAGGAGCCTTGGTGAGATGCTGCAGTGCATCCTGTAGATGGTACACACTGCTGCTACTGTGTGTCAGTGGTGGAGTCAGTGAGCGGGTGTGGATGGGGTGGCCATTAATCAGGCTGCTGTGTCCTGGATGGTGTCGAGCTTCTTGAGTGTTGTTGAAGCTGCCCTCACCCAGGCAAGTGGAGAGTGTTCGGTCACACTCCTGACTTGAGCCTTGTAGCTGCTGGACAGGCCTTGGGGAGTTAGGAGGTGAGTTTCTCACCACAGGATTCCCAGCCCCTGACCTTTACTTGTAGCCACAGTGTGTATGTGGCTATTCTCGGTTAATGGTAGCCCCCAGGATATTGGTAGCGGGGGATTCAGTGATGGTAATGCCCTTAAATGCCAGGGGGTGATAGCTGGATTACTTGGCCAAGGGTGATAAGGATTATTGTGGGCCATTTGATGGGTTAATTGGCCACTGTAAATTGCCCCTAGTGTGTAGGCTGGTGATGGAATCTGGGGGGAATTGATGGGAATGTGGGGAAAATGGGTTACAGGGAAAACTAGTGGGGAATGGGATTGTTCTGTCAGCTGGCAGGCACTTGATGGGCTGAATAGCCTTCTTCTACATCAGAAGGAAATGTGGAAAAGAGAGCCATTGGTTTAGCCCATGGGAACATAACGAGCAGGAGCAGGCCATTCGGCCCCTTCTGCCTGGTGTACCGTTCGGTAAGACCATGGCTGAGCTTGTATCTCAGTGCCATGTCCCTGCCTTAACCATCCTGGTTACCTTACTATTAGCTGGAGAGGGCCAGATGTACCATTCTCACCCTCTCTGGGATGTATGGAGGACAACCCCCTCATTGTAAATGTGGCCATTCCCACGATGTTCCCCAGGGTGCCAAGTCCCATCAAGCACTGCCTGCTCCACCTTTAGTTTGGGGCACTCTCATCTCTGAAGCAAGATCGTGGCTTCAGGGCCCACTCTAGAGGTTCGAGCTTAGGACACCGGCTGACTTTCAGCACAGTCCCAAGGGAGCCCCTCCCTGTCAGCACTCCCGCCTTTCGTTTCATTACCAACATTTGTCCTAAAAATATGTTCTGCTTTATTGTTATTTGTGGGAGCTTGCTGTGCACAATGGCAGCCATATTTCCTACCTTAGAACAGTGGGTTACATTCCAAAGGCCCTCTGTTGGCTATGAAGAGTGTGGGTGTATTCAGAAGTTGTGATGGACGCTTTATAAACACCTCTCCTTTCTTCCAGTACCTGGATTACAGGAGCTACACGGTCAGTGGGTGTGTGAGAGAGAATCCGGCCTTGGAGCGGGCTGTGTCCCTGGTGAACGGGATCTCCCAGTGGGTCCAATTGATGATCCTTAACAGGCCCACTCCGGCCCAGCGAGCAGAGGTCTTCACCAAGTTCATACACGTCGCTCAGGTACTAGACCTAGGGGTTGTCCCCGAGGAAGTCAGTCACCCAGGCATGTTGGTTGCTAGGCAACCTTACACATTGGGGCAACAGAGCTGGATTAAGATTCCCACGTGATCGCATCAAAAATAATTACTTTTACTCTCTGAAGAGTTGCATTTGATTAAATTAAACAGTCACAACATTCTCAACTCAGGATCTTCACAGCTCATTCTTTCTCCTGGAATCTACTGAAGCACAAAGTTAGTATTGGCCAAGTCGTCGGCATTGGTCTCAGGCAAATTCCCAGAAGGGATTTCCCCTCTGGAGGCTTCTCACTGAGTTAGGTGGAACGTTTTATCTATTAGTTCACTGGGTGTGGACATCTTACTGTCCGTGAACTGCTGAGGCACTTGAAGCTTTTCCATACAGACTGAATTACTTGACCTCTCCAGCTGTCACAATGGGATTCGAACTCACATCTCCACATCAATAGTTCTGTAAGTCTGTACCACCAGAAGCTACAGCATAGAACCAGGCCATTCATCCTCACTGGTCTGGGGCAGAGTTTGTGCCCAATGTGTTCAGGTGAGGGCCTTTCCTCTTGTGGGAGAACCTACAATGTAAGGGTCATTGTTTAAGTACAAGGGGTTGCCATTTAAGGGAAGAGGTTATTTTTCTTTCTCTCAGAGGGCAGTGAGTCTATGGACCTCTCTTCCTTGCGGTACAGTGGAAGCAAAGTCTCAGAGATTATCAAGGGGAGGGAGGCTACTGGGGGGGGGGGTAAAGGGGAATGGAGAGTTGAGATCACAGTCAGATCTCGTTGAATAGCAAGGCCTGTGCCAGCTCCTAATTCTTTCATCCACGTTGGACAATTAACTCTTTTCCCATCTTTCTCCCAGTCTCCGAAACAGGAATTGAAACAAGAACTACTTCCTGGAGCGTGTCTCTGCAGCGAGCAGTTGTAACTGGGAGATGTTCCCCCTTTCCAAAGGGGTGTGTCTTTGTTGGGAAATGCTGCCCTTTATTTCTGTCGCAATATCACAGATGATCATTTGCATCTCGGTCATCATTCTCCATTGCTGGCAAACATGTAGATGGTTGCCACATCAACCGTGAGGTCACGTATGAGCTCAACATCTGGGCGAGTCATCTCTGGGCCAGTTTTTACTTTCAGTTTTGGGGAGTTTTTTGCCATTTCTATTTGTCTTCGGTATAATTGAGTATTTTTTGTTATTGAACAAAAACGCAAAAGATGCATTTTTTTGGTACTCTCAAACATAACCAAATCTGCAACATTCACAAACATTGAGCGAGTGCATTGCCTCCCGTGGGATCGCGCGCTCTTTTGTTTTTGCCCCCTTTCTGCCCTTGCCTCTCACTCTGCAGCCCTCACACTGCTGCCCAGCCTGTCCCTTTGCCCAGCAGCCCGTGCAAGCATTTCCAAATCCACTTGAGATGTTCCTAAAGAAAAATGATCAAAGAATATGTTATTGTCAACTGTGGCAAATCACCTGTTCCCTGGGTAGGGCTTCCAAGTTTCTTTTAAACTTTTACTGTGTGAAACTGGAAAATCCAGCTCTGAGATAGTTGATGTTTCTTCATTGGGCGGCACGGTGGTGCAGCGGGTGGTGCTGCTATCTCCGAGCTCCAGGGACCCGGGGCCGATCCTGTCCTCGGGTGCTGTCTGTGTGGAGTTTGCACGCTCTCCCTGTGACCGTGTGGGTTTCCCCCAGGTGCTTCCGAAAACGCGCTGTGAATTAAAGCAGTTGATGTGCACGTGAGGGAGGATGAGTTATCGGGATGTTTGAGGGGCAACGGGGCTGATGGGATTACTCAGTGTCGGCGTGGACGCAATGGACTGATCAGTGTCCTGTCTTATAAGCAGTAAGATAGAACATAAGGTACAACAGGCTTCTGTTCCCTCACAGAAACTCCGGCTGCTCCAGAACTTCAACACACTAATGGCCGTCATCGGAGGGCTGTGTCACAGTGCCATCTCGCGTCTCAAGGAAACCAGCTCCTACCTCTCGCAGGACGTCACCAAGGTCTGTCTGTTTACTCACGGATCTGCCAATTAGCTCGAAGCTGCCTCTTGTTCAGCCAGGTCACAGGGCAACAGGGTGTCTGGGAAATAAAACCCCAAGTGGCCAAAACAGCAGGTGTGGGGGTACAGAGTTAGTCGTTAGTTTGGGACCGATGAGTAACGTATTCAGTCCAGGGTCAGGGTTAAGGAGTCTGGTGATGATACCAGAATTACCAGGGGTGGAGAATGAGCAAGAAGGTTTCTTAGGCAGAAAGGAATTCACGGTCTGGTTTCACGGACAGAGAACCGGCAGATAGAGTTTAATTTGGAAAAGTGCGAGGGAATAAACTTCAGAAGGACAAATAAAGTGATGGAATACACAATAAATCGGAGGAAGCCAAGGAACTGAGGGTAGAAAGGGCAGTGCACTGGTGCATCTGGTAGAGCCACTGTCTCATAGGTCCAGGGCTCGGTGCTGGGCCCACTGCTGTTTGCCATCTATATCAATGACTTGGATGAGAATGTACAAGGCGTGGTTAGTACATTTGCAGATGATACTAAAATAGATGCTGTCGTAGATGGTTCTCAGGATTTACAGAGGGATCTTGATCATCTGGGTAAGTGGGCCAAGGAACAGCAAATGGAGTTTAATTCGGGTAAGTGTGAGGTGTTGCATTTTGGGAAGACAGATCAGGGTAGGATTATTACTGTGAATGGCAGGGCCCTGGGGAGTGTTGTAGGACAGAAGGACCTCAGAGTACAAGTGCATGGTTCCCTGAAAGTGGTGTCACAGGTAGATAGGGTGGTGAAGAAGGCTTTTGGCACACTGGCCTTCACCGGTCAGGGGACTGAGTATAGAAGTTGGGATGTTATGTTGCAGTTGTACAAGGTGTTGGTGAGGCCACATTTGGAAAACTGTGTTCAGTTTTGGTCACCCTGCTGCGGGGAAGATGCCATTAAGCTAGAAAGAATGCAGAGGAGATTTACAAGGATGTTGCCGGGACTCGAGGGACTGAGTTATGGAGAGAGGTTGAGTAGGATGGGACTTTATTCCTTGGAGCGTAGGAGAATGAGGGGTGATATTATAGAGGTGTATAAAATCATGAGGGCCATAAACAGGGTGAATGCACACAGTATTTTTCCCAGGGTTGGGGAATCAAAAACTAGGGGAAAGGCATAATAGGAACCTGAGGGGCAAGATTTTTCACCCAGAGAGTGGTCAGTGAATGGAACGAGCTGTCAGAGGAAGTGGTTGAGGCAGGTACAATAACATCATTTCCAAAAAAGATGTATGGGTTAGGAAGTTGTGGGTGTGCTATGTTGGCGCCAGAAGCATGGCGACACTTGCGGGCTACCCCAGAACATTCTACACAAAAGATGCATTTCACTGTGTGTTTCGGTGTACATGTGACTAATAAAGATCTTATCTCATCATTTAAAGGACACTTGGACAGGTACAAGGATAGGAAAGGTTTGGAGGGATGTGGGCCAATCGCGGGCAAGCTTAGGTGGGAATCTTGGTCAGCATGGACCAGTTGGGCCGAAGGGCCTGTTTCCGTGCTGTCTGACTCTGTGACTTTATGCAACAAAGCTGGCCATCCCCTGGTAACCCTGTTCCTTTCTCTCGAATGTAGGCATTGAACGAAATGACTGAGCTCCTGTCCTCGTGCAGTAACTACAGTAACTACCGCCGTGTCTTCAGTGAGTGCACCGGGTTTAAGATCCCCATCCTCGGGGTCCATCTGAAGGATCTGGTCTCGCTGAACGAGGCGCTGCCAGACTATATCGAAGATACGAAGATAAACCTGAGCAAACTGCAACAGATGTACAGTCGCATCTCCGAGCTGACCCGAATCCAGAGCTGCACTCCCCCCTTCGAAGCCAACAAGGACCTAGTACATCTCCTGACAGTGAGTCCACCACACTAGCCTTCCAACTGGACAATCTGCTGGAAGAACCTTGGGAGAATCTGATGCAGGGTCTCAACCTGAAACATCGACAGTTCCTCTCCCCCTCACAGATGCTGCTCGACCCGCTGAGTTCCTCCAGCAGATTGTTTGTTGCTCCAGATTCCGGCATCTGCAGTCTCCTGTATCTCCTTCCAATCTGAAGTGGGCTGGTCACTAAACAAAGGACAATCCCAACCGACCCAAATCAGGGAAAGATTCTGGACAAGGAAGTGTAATGTGATTCCAAGTGCCACATTTTTACACATCATTTGGTCTCACTCTATCCAAGATATTCCCCTTGTTCTACCTATCTCTCCCCCATCTGTTTCCTCCCTTTCCAATCTGATGAAGGGTCTTGGACCTGAGGCATTAACTCTGCTTCCCTCTCCACAGATACTGCCTGACCTGCCAAGTATTTCCAGCAGTGGCCTTTAACCCAAAGCCTCTGAATTCTATCAACAGTTTACCTGTGTGGACAAGCTTTACCCACGCGTCCTGATGCCCTTAATGTCAGAACTTGTCTGATGTACTCCCGTGAACTAGCTCAGGGCGTTCGACCACGTGAAGGTTGTAATGCAAGTGGAATTTGTTGCCTGATGGTTAGGGACTCTGCTTGTGACAGAATTCTTCCCAGCAGTCTGATTTGTGAGTGACTTATGTTGAGGGAGGACTAAGGTTGGAGTTTGGTTCAAACCCAGAATCCCTAGGAGGTGTTGTTACAAAGCCCCCTCCCTGAACTGTCAGGAACATCCCAGTTTCCAAAGCAAGAAGGAAACGCCGCAGTAACCTTTCCACTGTTCATCTTAAAGATGGAGAACCCCCTCTCGTGGAAAGGGGTGAGCTTCACCTCAAGGGTTGGCTTGGGTCTAGCTTCAGGCATCCCAGAAGTTAGCAGAGTGTCCCCAGTGCCCGAGCCTGGCATCTTGGCCTCCACGTGCCAGCGGTTCTCTCCGGCCACCAGGGAACGTCCCACCACGCCGAGCCTCCACCAGTGAAACACTCCCAGACTTCACGGCAACATCGATGGCACCACATCACATGAGAGGCACCATCGGGTCAGGTGACCAAAAGCTTAATTTTAATGAAAATCGGAGTTGCACAGCTCTGACACTGGAAGTGAGCGGAAATCTTGGAGGTTGGGGCTGCAGGAGGTAGCAGTGCTGGGACTGCAGAGGATAACAGGAGATACTGAGAACGAGCTAGTTCACGGGCCCTGTAAATGTCCTGGTGTCCATCCACCAGACACAGTTCACATCTCCCGCTGCTCTCTGTGCCCTCGCCTGGTCTTTGCTGAAGTTTTTGTCCATTTCTCCCAGCTATCGCTCGACCTGTACTACACCGAGGATGAAATCTATGAGCTGTCTTACACAAAGGAGCCCAGGACTCATCGAACGGTGGTAAGTGAACCTAACACCAACATAATAGCCCCTTGAGCCTGCTCCACGCTAACCTGACTGTCTGACTGTAATCTCATCTCCCCAGTCCCCTCTACCTGTGGTAACCTTTCATCCCTCGCTGATCAAACATCTATTTGTCTTAAAAGTATTCAAAGACTTTCCCCCCACCGCTCTTTAAGGAAGAGAGCTCCGGGCTCCTGCTGAGACATAACTTCACCTCCTCTCTTTAGTTTTAAACAGTGATCCCTAGTTCCAGATCCTCCCACAAGAGGAGACGTCCCGCACCCACCCTGACCCACCCCCAGGGTTCTCGACCCGAAACGTCGACCATCCCTCTCCTCCTCGGATGCTGCTGGACCCGCTGCGTTCTGCCAGCAGTCTGTTTCTCCCCTCCCAGGATCTGCCTGATGGGGTGTGAGGGCCATGTTGGGTACGAGTGCTGTTGTGGAGCCGCAGGGTTTAGGTGGGCTGGTGATTCCACACTGTAGTTCCGGGGGCACGGTAGAACTCCAAACGTCCACTAATCCGACGATCGGGAGATCCCAGTGGTTTGGCATCTGGCTCACCAGGTGCTGATTTACACACCATGCCTTCAGTTGCTGAGATTCCTTAAAGCTAGCCCTGGATCTACTTCCAACACTCCTTGGAATCCTACTGAGTCCACCAGAAAACGTATGCTTACACTGTGTAACTCTATTAGGTGTGTGTGGGAGTGTTAATACGATAATGTCCGCTAGTCAGTCTGCTCCTCCAGCAAGGCCGGTTAGTGGACAATAGTTGACTTACTCTCTCAATATCCACAACCATTGATCCAGACTCTGCTTCCACCTCTCTCTGAGGACCAAATTTCCAAAGACTCATGACCCTCGGCCGTGCAGTGAGAAGGAGCATTGCACACGGAGAAACCACAGGGTTTCTGCTGGTACACCCCCAGAATGTCAGCGAGAGACGGACACAGCTCTCCGGCGCTGGTCATTGACGCCATGTCGGTGAGGAGTTTCAGTAGATCAGGAGATCTCCGCCCAAATTCACCATCTTACGTTGGTTGGAATTTGAAGCTTTCTGGCTAATATAGAGTGAAGTATTCCACAGCAGTGGCACAGCAGGTCATGCTGCTGCCTCCCAGCCCCAGTGACCCAGGTTCGATCCTGACCTCGGGTGCTGTCTGTGTGGAGCTTGCACATTCTCCCTGCGACCGTGTGGGTTTCTCCCAGGTGCTCTGGTTTCCTTCCACGCTCCAAAGACGTGCAGGTTGGTGAATTAAATTTCCCCTGAGAGATAGAATCTGGGGGGAGTTAATGAAATATCAGGAGAATAAAATGGGATCAGTGTAAATGGGTGTTTTATGGTTGGTGCAGACACACTGCGCTGAAGGGACATCGACAGACTCTCCCACACCTGGGAAAGGTTGTGCCGGACATGGTGTCTGGGTGTTCTGAGCTGCCGTAACACTGCTCCCATTGTTTGCCCCTGGTCTCTGGCCGAGAGAGTTGGAGAGGGGCCTGAAACATCCTTGAAACATGTTTCTGTCCTCTGGATCGCCTGCTGTCTCAGAGTTCTGAATACAGCTCTTGTTTGTGTGTGTGTGTGTGTGTGTGTGTGTGTGTGTGTGTGTGTGGTCACTGTGTGTGTGTGAGTGTGTGTGTGTGTGTGTGTGGTCACTGTGTGTGTGTGAGTGTGTGTGTGTGTGTGTGTGTTTGAGTGTGTGTGTGGTCACAGTGAGCGTGTGTGTGTCCTAGCCACTCCCCAGCCTCCAGCACCGCTGACAGTGGACCCGTCCCCTCTCTGTTTCCAGACAGTCCCCCCCTGCAAACCGCCTGTGGTTGTTGACTGGGCCTCAGGAGTGGCCCCAAAGCTCGACGCCCTGACCATCAGCAAGCACGTGCGGCAGCTGGTCGACGTAAGTACCCGAGAACCGACCGTGATGTCAGCACCGTCAGTGCGATCAGGCAACGGACCTGTTTGGTGAGGGGTTAGTGGGGGTGGGAGGTGTGAATATGGTTCGAGGGAAATAAGAGATTGTCGCTGGGAGATGTGGAGAAACCGATGGATCTGGGTGAGGCAGGCTGCTGATCTCCAACGTCAGAGACCCTTCCATGGAAGGATACACTACAGAGCTTGTGTGCCGGCCTTGGTGAGAACCCAAAGTGTCCACTGGTGATCCTCAAACGTCGAGTGGATGAAAGGCTTCCCACCCTCCCTCACCCACAGGATTCGGCTCGCCAGTGGAGTCACCTTTCACCAGCTCCTGATCGGCTGACGTGGGGACGGGGGTGCTCTGGGGCCATCCAGGGAATCTCCTTTCACCATCTCAGCTCCTGATCGGCTCACATGGGGATGGGGGTGCTCTGGGGCTATCCAGATGGTCCCTTCCCTCCTCTGGCCCTGCAGGAAGATGCTCAGTTACCCCTGATGCCCTGGTTGCCCCCACTGTCATGGTCTGCGGGTGCATCTTCCACAGTTCCCTGGCCGTGCTCACTGAGGTACTGGTGACTACCTGGGCTCCGGGGAGGTGACAGCCTTTGTCTCACAGCAGTGTTCCCAGAGTCTGATACCCTCTGATTCCACTTACTTTCTCCTGGGCTCTCTCCAGCACCAGCCGGCACGGACAAGCTGTTGGTGGTCCGCTGTATGAGGGTCCCGGTGATGGTTCTGCCAGGGTGCTGAGGAGAGGGGGATGGGTGTGGGCTCAGGAGGTGCAATGTTAGGGTGTGTTTCCATCCATGAAGGACGCACACTTCACAAATGGTGTTACCAAGGAAACAATTCACGGGTTCACAGCGGTCACACTGCGGGACACTTGATGGCTGCTTCATCTCAGGGTTTTGGAGCCTTGGAGACAAGGAAATGACCTGAATCATTTTGTTATGAATTGGCCTGTGAAAGACAAATTAAGTCAACGTGCTCGATCACACCTGGACCCAAGAGTGTCCTTCAAGCCATTCCCAGCCATTCCCTCACAGTGATCCGACTACCCCATCTCACCAGCCTCCTCCATCTCTGAAGCCCACCAAGATATTGACCATCACTCCACCACTGACTGTCAGCCGACAAGTCCCAGAGCTTTGAATTTCCATCCATAAACTGCTCCTCACTGTTCCTTTCCTCCTTTCGGGAACACCTAAAGAAGGTAACCCTTTGAACAAATCTTTGGTCAACTTCCCTCTTATCTCCTCACATAGCTCAATGATAGTTTTTTTTTAGAGTCATGGAGCACTACAGCACAGAGCCCTTCGGCCCATCTAGTCCTGGTTTTCTGCCTAGCCCCAACTACCTGCACCCGGACCATATCCCTCCAAACTCCTCCCATCCACGCACCCATCCAAACTTCTCTTAAATGTTACAATTGAACCCGCATCCACCACTTCCGCTGGCAGCTCGTTCCACACCCGCACCACCTCTGAGTGAAGTAGTTCCCCCTCAGATTCCCCTTAAATATTTCACCTTTCACCCTAAACCTATGACCTCTAGTTCTAGACTCACCTAACCTAGGGGAAAAAGCCTGTATTTGAACTGATCTACACCCGTCATAATTTTGTATACCTCTGTAAGATCTCCCTCATTCTCCTGCGCTCCAGGGAATAAAATCCTAACCTACTCAACCTCTCCCTATAACTCAGGTCCTCAAGTCCCGGCAACATCCGCGTAAATTTTCTCTGCACTCTTTCCTGTAGGTAGGTGACCAGAACTGCACACAATATTCTACATTTGGCCTCACCAATGTCTTATATAACTTCAACATAACATCCCAACTCCTGTACTCAAGGCCCTGATTGATGAAGGCCAAAGTGCCAACAGCTCTCTTTACGACCCTATCTACCTGTGATGCCACTTTCAAGGAACTACGGATCTGTGTTCCCAGGTCCCTTTGTTCTACCGCACACCTCAGAGCCCTACCATTCACTGTGTAAGTCTTACCCTGGTTTGTCCTCCCAAAGTGCATCACCTCACACTTGTCTGCATTAAATTCCATCTGCCATTTCTCAGCCCATTTTCCCAGCTGGTCCAGATCACTTTACAAGCTTTGATAGCCTTCCTCGCTGTCCACTACACTCCCAATCTTGGTGTCATCTGCAAAATTGCTGATCTAGTTTACCACATTATCATCTAAATCATTAATATTGATGATAGACAACAGCGGACCGAGCACCGATCCCTGCGGCACACGACCAGTCACGGGCCTCCACTCTCTGGCTTCTCTCGCTGAGCCAACATTGAACCCAATTGACTACTTCATCCTGAATGCCAAGCAACTTAACCTTCTGGAGCAGCTTCCCATGTGGGACTTTGTCAAAGGCCTTGCTAAAGTCCATGTAGGCAACGTCCACCGCCTTTCCTTCATTAACCTTCCTGGTAACCTCGTCAAAAAACTCTATTGGATTGGTTAGACGTGACCTGCCACGCACAAAGCCATGCTGACTATCCCTAATCAGGCCCTGTTTATCCAAATACTTATATATCCTGTCCCTCAAAATACCTTCCAATAATTTACCCACGTCTGACATCAGGCTCACTGACCTATAATTTCCTGGCTTATTCTTAGAACCTTTCTTGAATAATGACACAACATTAGCTCTCCTCCAGTCCTCCGGCACCTCACCCGTGGGTAAGAACGTTTTAAATATCTCTGCCAGGGCCCCTGCAATTTCTGCACTAGCCTCCCACAAGGTCAGAGGGGACACCTCATCAGGCCCTTGTATGAAACATCTTGAGAAGAAACTTAGGATGTTTTTGCTCTGTTGAAGGTGCTATATACATGCTGGTTGTTGTTGTATCCTAGTTGAATTATTGATGTGTGTGTCCTGGGGAGAGAGTGGATGTGGATAGATTACAGGAGCTGGCATGGTGCCTCAGTAGTTCAGTGAGGGCTAAACATCGCATCTAGCTGAGGCAAGGTCCTTTCTGCAATAAACACAGATGACGCTGGAAATTCCCAGCCGGTCAGCCTGCATCTCTGGAGAGAGAAACAGAGTTCGAGCCAATCTAATAGAGACCTGAGAGGTTCCATGTAGAAGCCTCTGACGAAGGGTCTTCGACCAGAAATGTTTACTCCATTTCTCTTTCCACAGGTATCTTGTTTTGTTTCAGATTTCCAGCACTTGCGGTGTTTGTTTGCAAGAGAGAAAACCAGTTATTGTTCAGCTGCAGAGAGGATGGGAAGGGGGTGGATCAGGACAAAGGAATTATCTGAAAATGTAGATGGGTCAGTTAGTAAGTTCACAGATAACACAGAGAGTGGTGGGATTGTGGACAGTGTGGAGGGCTGTCACAGCAGAATATAAATCAGTTATAGATATGGACAGAGAAGTGGCAGATGGAGTTTAACCTGAGCAAGTGTGAGGTGTTGCGCTTTGGGAGGTCAAATGTAAGGGGAAAATATACAGTTATTGGTAGGACCTTTAAGAGCACTGATGTACAGAGGGATCTTGGGATCCAAGTCCATAGCTCCATGAAAGTGGCCACGCAAGTAGACAGGGTGGTAAAGAAGGCGTGCGGCATGTTGTCTTCGTCAGTCGGGGCACTGAGTATAAAAATAAGGAAGTCTTGCTGCAGATGTATAAAACTTCGGTCAAGCTGCACTTGGAGCACCATGTGCAGTTCTGGTCGCCCCGTTACAGGAAGGATGTGGAGGCTTTGGAGAGGGTGCAGAAGACGTTCACCAGGATGCTGCCTGGATTAGAGGGTATGAGCTATAAGGAGAGATTGGGCAGACTTGGGTTTTCTCTGGAACGACGGAGGCCGAGGGAGGACATGAGAGAAGTTTATAAAATAATGAGAGGCACAGACAGAGTAGATAGCTGGGATCTTTTTCCCAGGGTTGAAATGTCAAATAATAGAAGACATGCATTTAAGGTGAGAGGGGGAAAGCTTTTCTGTTAAAACACAGAGAGCGGTGGGTGCCTGGAATGTGCTGCCAGGGGTGGGGGTGGAGGCAGATACAATTGAGGAGTTTCAGAGTCTTTTAGGTAGGCTCATGGATGTGGATGGAGGAATATGGGTCATGGGCAGGCAGAAGGTATTTAGTTTAATTTGACATCGGAGTCGGCACAGACACTGTGGGCCGAAGGGCCTGTCCCTGTTCTGTCCTATTCCAGGTTCTCCCTCCTCAGGATGAGGCCAGTGTTGCTCTGGGGATAAGCTGCTGATGAAGTTATCTCGTGGACAGGGTCATGAGGGCAGCTGGAGAGGGGGACACAATCAACGGAGTGTCAAAGCCATGAAATTCGGCGGTGAAGGAAATGCCCACTAGGACAGGTAGTGCAAGGGGGAGAGGAAAGCTGAGCCAGCAGATGACCCGTGGCAGAACTGGAAGAGAAAATGCCGGAAATATTCAGCAGATCGGGCAGCATCCTTTAATATTGATCAGTGTGACTGGCTTTCAGCTGTGGGTTACCCTAACAACATGAATAAAACAGCCATAGGAAAGCTGGGAGAATATTTGAAGTGAATGAGTTAAAAACAGCTTGCATTTATATAGCACCTACCTCATGGTGAAACATTGCAGCAAGTGCATTAGCAAACCAGCTTCAGCAGTGAGGCACAGAGATGTGAGGACGGTGCCGAGGTAGGTCACCGGTGGGTTGAAGTAAGATGTGGGATAAGGAGGCTTAGGAGGGGATGGGGAGTGTGGGAATTGGGGCAGGAAGAGGTTGCTGGGATAGAGAGTGGCCCTGGAGGGATTAAACATAGAAACCAAGGAAATAGGAGCAGCAGGAGGCCATTCAGGCCCTCGTCCCTGCTGTACCACGATCGTGGCTGCTCATCCACCGGCGCCCAGTTCCCTCCCCCTCCCCATATCCCTTCGTCCTTTGGACTGGGAGACAAGGATTGGAATTTCGAAACTGAGACACATGAGTGAAGGACCAAAGGACGGTGCTAGGGTCCAACCGTCAGCGGAAGGGCCCACAGCTCCTCAATTCTCCTCTCAGTGAGAGCTCGGGATTCCCTGCTCCGTCATAACTTGGGTCACTGGATCTCCCTCCTGTACACTGCAGACTTGGGCTCCTGGTGTGTCCTTCGTAGTATAAAACTGGGCATTTACAGGAGAGAAACATCACTGAACCATGCAGCCTTCTGAAACTGGATTTCACCAGGTTAGGCTGAGGCTTAGAAATTTAACATTTCTTTAACATAGAAATGTTAAATCCCAAAAGCAAATTGTTGGAAATCTGAAGTATAACCAGAAACTGCTGGAAACACTTAGCAAGTCAGGCGGCATCTGTGGGGAGGGAAACAGCCAACATTTCAGCTTGCAGAGCCTTGCAGCTGGTGGTGTGATATTGTCCTGACACTTTCCTCTCTCACCCTTTAGTCCGTATTTAAAAACTACGACCATGATCAAGATGGTTACATTTCCCAGGAAGAGTTTGAAAAAATCGCTGCTAGTTTTCCATTTTCCGTCTTCATCTTTGACAAAGATCGGTAAGTTGGACACCCTGTTTCCTTTGTACACTGTCTGAATGTTCACTCTGCCCTGCGAAGCCCATTTGACAGTGCTCATGTCTCATTGGGTTAATCAGCAGTGGCTCATTGGACTTGGGGTGTTTGCAGTTTTGTTGGGGTTGATAGTCTCCAGAAGGACTTCCCGTAAACCAGTCCCCTGCGCGGAATTAATGCGCACTCAAACTTCCTGGACCTGTCGAGCTGAGTTCAGCCGATTTGGGTCTGTGTCCACTGGTGGTGAAGAGGCGTCAATTCAAGGTGTGGGAGTCCTATGACATTGATGCCGCTATTCTTCCCTGCAGTAGAGTCATAGAGTAATACAGCGCGGAATCAGGCCCTTCGGCCCATCTGGTCAATGCTGACCAAGACACCCATGTAAGCTCATCCCATTTCCCCACATTTGGCCCATATCCCTCTCAACCTTTCCTATCTGTGTACCTGTCCAAGTGTCTTTTTAAATGTTGTTAATGTACCTGCCTCAGCCACGTCCTCTGGCAGCTCATTCCACATATTAACCACCCTCTGGGTGAAAAAGTTGCCCCTCAGATTCCCATTAAATCTCCCCCCTCTCACCTTAAACCTATGCCCTCTAGTTCTTGATTCCCCAACCCTGGGAAAAATGACAGTGTGCGTTCACCCTGTCTGAGCCCCTCACGATTTTATACACCTCTATAAGGTCACCCCTCAGTCTCCTACACTCCAGTGGATAAAGTCCCAGCCTGGGAGATGTGGTGAATGGGGGTGGTACAGTTCAGGTTGGTGACTACATTGTACTGAATGCAGCCACAGTGGACGGCACGGTGGCGCAGCGGGTAGTGCCGCCGCCTCACAGCTCTAGTGGCCCAGGTTCAGTCCTGACTTCTGGTGCTGTCTGTGTGGAGTTTGCACGTTCTCCCCGTGGGTCTCCCCCGGGCGCTGTGGTTTCCTTCCACATCTCGACGACGTGCAGCTTGGAGAGTTAATTGGCCACTGTAAATTGCCTCTGGTGTGTGGCTGAGGGGTAGGATCTGGGGGGAGTTGATGGGAATGTGGAGAGAATAAAACAGGATCAGTGTGAGTGGGTGGTTGATGGTCGGCACGGACTCGGTGGGCCGAAGGGCCTGTTTCCGTGCTGTATGACTCCTACGGTATTCTGAAAAGGCAGGGACGGGATTAACTGGAAGGCCACAGATGGTTGGTGTGGGCTCGATGGCTGGCTGGGGCTTATTTGTGGTAATGGTTCTGTGATTGTATAACGGGCCAATGACGCTGGTGGTTTCATTGCAGCAAGGGGCTGATAAGTCGGGAAGAGATCACCGCCTATTTCCTGAGAGGCAGTTCCATCTGCTCCAAGCTGTCCCTTGGCTTCCTCCACAACTTCCAGGAGAACACATACAAGAAGCCAACCTCTGTGACAACTGCACGGGATTTGTAAGTCGAAGGAGAGGTTAAAGGGTAAAGGGCGGACGGCCGTGATTTGTAGGGGCAGAGAACCGGGGGAACAGTGGTTCTTGCTGCCAGGGTTAAGGGATAAAGGCCGTGAGGACAGAGGTTAAAGGGTAAAAAGTGGAAACTGTTAACTGAGGCCGAGACATGAGATATAGCTGGTGAGCCGTTGGCAGAGATCATACACCAACGCTGTCGACGCCTCTGCCCAGTTTGTACCAAGTTTTGATGGTTAATTAAACGCCAGTGATGAATCATTCATGTAGTTCTCCAGCAACGGTTTCCTCTACAGGTGCTCCCCAGGTAACGAGCGGCCCCTCCACGTGAATGCTTTCCCCGTGCCTGCTCGCTCTCCTGTCACCGCTGTTTGTGCGATCTGACTTACAAACAGTTGGGGTTACGAACATTTCTCGGGAGCAGAACCCTGTCGTAACCTGGGGACGGCCTGTATTTAATATCAAGTACACGACATACTGATATGTTTAAAGATATTTATGGTTATTCTCAGTCTAAATGTAATTCTCTCTTTTTCTTTACAGCTCTGGGGTGTCATTAAGCAAGGATACAGGTGTCAGGGTAAGGAAAGCCTCTCCATTGTCCTTTATCGGTCACTCTGGTGCTTCTGGTGAAAAGTGCTGGAACCTCACCGCCTGCTTTGAGCAGTTTGATGCTTTCCCCAAGAGTTTAGTGGCTGGTGCAGTGTTCACAAGATCACCAGACAAGGGAGCAGAAGTAGACCATTCGGCCCATCGAGTCTGCTCCAAGGAAAAGGGAAAAAAGAAAAAGAAATGAGAAATTGGGGGGGGGGGGGCACAAAAAAAAACACTATTCTAACCCCAATTTCCAGCCATATCCCCATATCCCTTGATACCCCGACTATTTAGATATCTACCTATCTCTTCCTTAAATGCCTCCAATGATCTGGCCTCCACTGCTGTACATGGCAAGGAATTCCACAAATTCACCACCGTCTGGCTAAAGAAATTTCTCCTCATCTCTTTTTAAACCTGTACCCTCTAATTCTAAGATTATGCCCTCTGGTCCTGGACTCACCCACCAAGGGAAACAGCTTGGCCACATCTACTCTGTCCAGTCCTTTCAACATTCTAAACATCTCTATGAGGTCCCCTCTCATTCTTCTGTACTCCAGTGACTACAGTCCAAGAGCCAAAAAACGCTCATCATACGTAAGCCCTTTCATTCCGGAATCATCCTCGTAAATCGCTGAACCCTCTCCAATATCAGTACATCTTTCCTAAGATATGGGGCCCAAACCTGTGCACAGTATTCCAAATGAGGCCTCACTAGTGCCCCGTAGAGCCTCATCAACACTTCCTTACTTTTATATACTATACCTCTCGAAATGAATGCCAACATAGCATTCGCTTTCTTTACCACCGGCCCGACCGGCAGGTATCCTGCACGAGTACCCCCAAGTCCCTTTGTACTTCCGTACTTTGGAATTTCTCTCCTTTCTATATAATAATCTGCCCGTTTATTTCTGTTTCCAAGTGTACAACGGCACATTTCTCAACATTGAATCTCATCTGCCATTTCCTTGCCCATTCTCCTAAACTATCTAGGTCCTCTCTGCAACCTTCCTGTCTCTTTCAATACTCCCTACTCCTCCACCTATCTTGGTGTCATCCGCAAACTTAGCACAAAACATTTACTCCATCGTCCAAATTGTTAATGACAAGGTAAAAAAGAAGTGGCCCCAACACCAACCCCTGCGGAACACACCACTAGTAACCGGTAGCCAACCAGAACGAGATCCTTATATTTCCACCCTTTGCTTCCTGCCAACCAGCCAATGCTCCACCCATTCTGTTATCCTACCTGTAATTCCATGACCTCTCATCTTATCAATCAGTCCCTTATGTGGCACCTTGTCGAAGGCCTTTTGAAAGTCTAATACACAACATCCACAGCCTCTCCCTATCCACCCTACCTGAGATTTCTTCAAAAACTCAATAGGTTGGTCAGGCAGGATCTTCCCTTCACAAAACCATGTTGGCTAGGACCTATCTTACCTTGCACCTCTAGGTGTTGGATCGGGCAGGAATGGAGATTCCGGGTTGGACCTGGATTGCTTGGGATTGGCTTTTATTTAAAATCAATTTAAAGCTGGTGAACCACAGGCAAGGCCGGGTGTTAAGTGCCTGTCCGTAATTGCCCTGAGAGGGTGTGTGGTGAGTTGCCCTTTTGACCCACTTCAGTTCTTCTGGTGAAGATGTTCCCACAGAGCTGTTAGGGAGGGAGTCTCCAGGATTTAGACCCGGTGATGGTAAAGGATAGGATGCGTTGTGACTTGCAGGGAACCCTGTACCTGCTTTGTGCCGGTAGAGGTTGTGGGTTTGGGAGGTGCAATCAGAGTAGCTTCAGTGAGGAACTGCAGTGCATTTTGCAGACAGCACCCACTGCAGCCACTGTGCGCTGATGGCGCAGGGAATGAATGTTTCGGGCAGTAGATGAGATGCTGGTCACGTGGGCAACTTTGTCCTGGGTAGCGTCGAGTTTCTTGAATGTTGTTAGTTCACCAAGGCAAACGGAAGGTATCCCATCATTGCTGCTGATAGGTGCCTCGTATTTGTTGGGAAGGTTCTGGGGTATCAGGAGGTGAGTCACTCACCGCAGGACACCCAGCCGCTCTTGTAGCCAGAGTACTACGTGGTTGCAAAAAGCAAACTGTTGGAGGAACCCAACAGGTCGAGCAGCATCTGTTGAGGCAGAGGGATGGTCAATGTTTTGGGTCGAGGACCCTGCATCGGGACTGAGAGTATAGAGGGGGGAGAGGGAGGGGTGGGGGGTAACACAAGAGGCTATGACACAAGAGGCTGCAGATGCTGGAATCGGAGACGTGAGGCAGGTGACAGGTGGACCCAGGTGGGGAGAGGAGGAACAATACTGGGTGGTGGGGACATGCTGAGGACAAGTCAGAAAGAGAGGGAAAGGAGCACAAGGGGGAGGGTTACCTGAAACTAGAAACTCCAATGTTCATACCACTGGGTTGGAGACCACCCAGGCGGGTGTTGTTCTTCGAGTTGGCTTTCAATTAAATTTTTCCTCCATTTCCCCACTTCTGCTCTCAGCCCCACCTCCCCCCAGACGGAAGGGAGGTGAGTTCCCCTCGTCCTCACCTTTCACCCACCAGCACGTCCCTCCTTCGTCCTTCCCGCCAGCTGCAACGCAAGCCCACCGGAAGTCACCCCTTTCCGCAGGGACCACTCTCTCCCTGACTTCCTGGTCCACTCATCCCTCCCCACGCACCCCTCCCTGACCACAGGCACTCTCCCCCGTAACCGAAAGAGGTGCAACACCTGTCCCGACACCTCCTCCCTCACGGCACCTCGAGAGCCCTTCCAGGTGAGGCAGACATTGACATGCACCTCCTCCAACTTGGTCCTCTCAATGTGCCCGAATTACATGGTTGGTCCAGTTGAGCTTCTGGCCGCAGGTGACCACAGGGATGTTGAGGGTGTGAGCCCGCCCGGTGTGGACGTGGTGAGACGGGAGGCCACGGTTCTGGGCCCTGTGATGCTATGAGAGTAGGCAGGCAGCTTTAGTGTCGGGGTGGGGTTGATTGGGAGCTGGTGTAGGAGCGGTGTGGCAGGTGAGCGGGGTGTGGGGCAAATAAGTGCAATGTAGGGAAAGCTTTACTTGCCCCGAAGAAGAGGGAGATCGACGATGGAAGAGTGACTGTGGGTGAGTCAGGCAGCGAGACCACTCGGGGCTGAGGGGACGGAGTGACTGTGGAGGGGAACCGAGGGAGATGGAGTTGGGGAGGAGAATTCCACTGGAAGAGAATCCCAGTCTTTCCTTGCCCCACAATAATCATTTCCGATGTATTACACCACACACGGCACAGTCTGGAGCTTGCGTATTAAAAGGAGTGCACCCTTTTGAGCAGCAGGTGCTTTGACCCCGCCCCCCCGAGTGGCAGCGGGTAGTGGGTTGGCACTGACGGATCAGTGTGTCCCCACTGGTACCACTCCACAATTCAGGAGTCCACAAGCTTCAAATCCTCTCCCTGCATCATTGCCGGAGGAATGGAGGATCAGGGAGCAAGCCCTGGGATGTGCAGCAATAGGACACAGAACACTACAGCACAGAACAGGCCCTTCGGCCCACAATGTTGTGCTGACATTTTATCCTGCTCTCAGATCTATCTAACCCCTCCCTCCCACATAGCCCCCTATTTTTCTATCATTCGTGTGTCTATCTGACAGTCTTTTAAATGTCCCTAATGTATCTGCCCCCACAACCTCTGCAGGCAGTGCGTTCCACGCACCCACCACTCTATGTGTAAAAAAACTTACCCCTGACATCCCCCGTATACCTTGTTTCCAATCACCTTAAAATTATGTCCCCTCGTGTTAGCCATTGTTGCACTGGGAAAAAGTCTCCGACTGTCCACTCGATCTATGCCTCTTATCATCTTGTACACCTCTATCAAGTCACCTCTCATCCTCCTCCTCTCCAAAGAGAAAAGCCCGAGCTCACTCAACCTATCCTCATAAGACATGCTCTCCAATCCAGGCAACATCCTGGTAAATCTCCTCTGCACCCTCTCTAAAACTTCCACATCCTTTCTATAATGAGGTGACCAGAACTGAACGCAATACTCCAAGTGTGGTCTGACCAGAGTTCTATAGAGCTGCAACATCACCTTGTGGCTCTTGAACTCAATACCCCGACTAATGAAGGCCAACACTCCATACGCCTTCTTAACAACCCTATCGAACTGTGTGGCAACCTTGAGGGATCTATGGACGTGGACCCCAAGATCCCTCTGTTCCTCCACACTG
>NC_067439.1:15463623-15473623 GCF_009764475.1 Pristis pectinata | reverse complement strand
CTGGATGGTGGTGAGGGAGGAGGTGTAGGGACACGTGTTACCCTCCTGTGGTTGCAGGGGGAAGTGTTGGGGTGGGGATGTGGAGAGATGAGTGGGCCAGGGAGTCGCTGAGAGAGTGATCCCCGCAGAAGGTGGAAAGGCGGGGAGAGGGGAACATGTGGCTGGTGGTGAGATGTGGTCACAGTGGGCAGAAATGACAATGTGCCGGACAGGACAGGAGGAAATTGCCCATTGGAAGTGCCCTCTGGACATCAGTAAATGTTTCCCAGATCACGGGCAATTCCAGTGCTCACTGTTGTAACGTGGTCGAGCAAGGTGTCACAGCCAGCAGTGGAATTAGTAATGAGACGGGCGGCATGGCGGTACAGCGGGTAGTGCTGCTGCCCCGTGGCTCCGGAGACCCCCGTTCAATCCTGACTTCGGGCGCTGCCTGTGTGGAGTTTGCATGTTCTCCTTCTGACCCCCTTCTGACGTCCCAACAACATAGGGGTCGGTGGGTAAGTTGGTAGCTGTGAGTTGGCCCTAGTGTGTGGGTGAGTGGTGGGATCTGGGGGGGGAGTTGTTGGGAATGTGGGGAGAATAAACAATGGCATTGGTGGGAGATAAGTGTAGATGGTTGTTGCTGATGGGCTGAAGGGCCTGGCTCTGTGCTCCAAACCTCTGTGACTGTGCAGTGCCTTGTCTGAAGGAGAGGGGGAGGTGGAGGGTACCTTCAGGGCCTGGTGTTGAAGTGGGTGACGACATGCCGCCAACAGTAAACCAGAGACGGGCAGGAGTACGGTCGAGGGAACGTGGGCGGTCCGTACGGTTGGAACAGGTGATTGTGTTTGAAGGAATGGCAGTAAGGGATGAACGTGCTTGGTGTAAGGGGGAAAGGAGCAACACTCCCCAGCGGGGAATGGAGGTTCCTCAGGTTGCACGGTGGTGGATGCCCCTCTGACTGGTGCCCCAGACATCTGGCATCAGCTTGGAACCGGCCTGCGATCCCCAGTGGCACACAGCCTCTCCAAACCTCTGCTCACTTACCGGCACACACCCGGCAACCCACCACACCCTGCCGTGCAATCGGTCAGACAGACAGAGCCGCAGACGATCTGCCTTCGTCGCTGTGGGGGGTTATCTCAGCAAACTTTCGCAGACAAAGTTCTACCCCGACACTTTTTGCACAGTGGGATGTGATCCAGTAAAGGCTGTCTGAAAACTCTGGTCCAGGGGTAATTTTCAAAAGGAAGTCGTATATGTAATTACAGAGAAATACTTGTGGGGAGAGTGTGGGTGCGACCAGTTCAAGAATTCTTTGAAAGAGCCAGTGCAGTCTCAGTGGGCAAAATGGCCTCCTTTCTGTGCTCTAAGGTTCTGCAAAACTGCAGGGAGACCTCATCCCATCCTACTTGTAACCTCAGAAAACAGTTGAGCGCTGTGGTATGCAAATATCTCGGCTCAGATTGGATCTTATCTGACCTGATGGACTGAATAATATTTTCCTGCCTCTTATTAACCTTTTCCTGTCTGACAGTGACTTATAAAATCTATTGTCGCTATGTTAAATAATGCCCAGGTTTGCAGGAAGGTGGGGCAATTCTGAAAGGTCTGTTTGGAAAATGTTTACGTTTTTGGCATTGCTTTATTATTGTCACTTGTACCGGGGTACAATGACAAACTTGTCTTGCACACCGTTCGTACAGATCAATTCATTACACAGTGCATTTTAACTCGAGTGCCCCCAGTCAGTCTGGGAGCTCAGCCCTGTGAAATGCAGGTGTGTGTCGGGCATATCGCAGTCGGAGCACTGTCTGCTCTGAACGTAAAGCCCCTGGTCTGAGAGCCCCTCCTGAGGCCTAAGTGTGAAGCCCCGGGAGGTACTCGAGTGCCGTCCTGTCACAGTGTCTCCTGTTGAAGATCCCTCACTTTACAGGGTCAGAGACTTCCCTGCTGCTAGTATCTCTCCCTCCCTCAATCAACATTGAGGACCCACGTTTACGGTGTTGCTGTTAGTGGGATCTTGCCATGCGCAACCCAGCTGCTTTGCTTTCCGTGTTACTGGACGAGACATTGAGGTCTTCAGCTTCTGGAGACCTTGACTCCGTACTGTTTATGTGTCCCAGAGCAATGACAGTCTCCCTGTGTTGGTGAGAAAGTCCTGACTCAGTGTGGGACATGGTTCTGCCGAGAACTGCCTGTGGTTCAGTTGCCCCACGTCTCACAGTCAGAGCTTTCTGCTAGTGACTCACTTAACCACCTGCTCGGTCCCTGTCGCTGATTGCACAGGAGACACTGATGATCCCTGTCACAGAGCAAGAACTGGGGTGCTAGTTGATGGAGATGTGCTGATTGTGGTCTGGCTCTGTTTACTGAAACATCAAGTCCTGGTGTCACTGATAGCACCTTACTTTCAGCTCAGGATCTCTCACTGACACCTCACACAGCAAACTAGTATTTCTGAAACCGTCTTCACACCACTGCGGCCAGTGGAGACCTCTTTGAAGTCTCCACTGCTGCAACGTGGCAGGTGCCATCTGCACAGCAAGGTCCCATTAACAGCCGTGTTAGTGAGTTAACAGTCAGCTCAGAGTTAAATATGGCAAGAGTCGCAGGGGGAGCTCACTGCTTTCCTTTGAGCCCTACCTGAGGGAACATCAGAGGCAGGAATAGGCCACGGTGTACCACGGTGTACCATGGTGTACCACGGTGTACCACCATCCTGCTCCACCATCCAATGTCTGTGACTGATCGGACCTCAGCCTCAACTCCTCTCTCCCTCAGGGCAGACGGGAGCTCATTGTCTCCCGGTCCTTCCCAGTGGATAGTGGACAGAGGCTGAGCGAGCTGGGGTTTTTCTCTTAGGAGCGACGGAGGATGAGAGGAAACTTGACGGAGGTGTACGAGGTGATGAGAGGCATAGACAGAGTGGACAGCCAGCATCTTTTCACCAGGGGGGTAATGACCAATAGTGGAGGTCACCCGTTTAAGGTGCATGGAGGAAAGTTCAGGGGAGATGTCAGAGGTAGGTTTTTTTACACAGGGTGACTGGGGGTGGTGGTCAAGGCTGATACAATAGGGTCATTTAAGAGGCTATTAGATAAGCATGTGGACGAAAGAAAAATAGAGGGTTCTAGGAGGTGAAGTAGAGAGGGGGGTAGATAGAACGTGGAGAAGGTTTATATTGGTCAGCACAACGTGGTGGGTGGAAGGGCCTGTACCGTACTGTTCTGTGTTCTGTATACCAGACCCATAGCCAGAGGCCCAGATCACTGAACAGCCGGCGTGGATTCTAATCCCACCTGGAGGACTTGTGAGTTTGAACTCCAGGAATTAAGTAAATCTGGGACTAAAAAACTGTTGTAAAACAGGGATGGTCCCACCATATCCATGCTGACCATACTATACTACACTAATCCCATTTACCAGCACTTGGTCCGTAAGGGACAATCCTCGGACTTGGAAGGGAAACCTTCAGTTCATGATCTGCCTCTGCACCTTCTCCTCCCTGGTGGCAGGTTGTGGGTGATGGAGTAGCCTGGACGTGTATGTACTCACCCTGCTTCCCCATCCACAAATCGCCCCGCCTGGTTACAGTTTACTCATTGCAGTGGTGAAATTTTCAATTCAGCCCCAGCCTCGTGGACCCGGCACGGACTGGTTGGGCCGAACAGCCTGTATCCATGCTGTATTGCTCTATGACTCAGCAGCTTACTGAGGGAGACAACACAGGAGCTCCCCCTTCCCTGGGGCAGCAGAATTCCCCACCCCCCCAACAGCCTGAGTGGCCCCTTGTCCTGGACCCTTCCCCCTGCCCTCCCCACCAACACCCACCCGAGCAGGGTTTGGGGCGATCTCTGTGGTCGGGGCAGGGTGAGAGGGTGGGCACAGGGGAGGGGATGTCTGTGGGTGAGAAGGGGGAGTGGGGAGGGATGGGTGTGTGGCTGGAGGGAAGGCTGAGGGTTTGGTGGCTTTGGTCAGAGTGCAGAGTCAATGCTGGCAGTCACCTGCCTGGTGGGAGCGGGGCAGAAGCAGCAACTTAGCTCTTGATGTGGCTTTGCAGCCCGTTCTCCTGCCTTCACAAGGTAGGCTGTTATCTCTCCATCTCCCTCTCTCTCCACCGTCACCTCGTCTCCCTTCTCTGTCCGTCTCCTCCCCGCCTCGCGCTGTCGTTGACCCGACGCTGTAGCTGCCTGCGTTTCCTGCTGTCCGCTGCCCTGCTCATTCACGGCGCAAGTGCTGACTGTTTCACCGTGCCGACGTGTAACCGTCCCTGGACGCAGTCAGGGTTGGTGTCTCCCTGGCCATCCGATCAGACCTGGTCTTCGGACCATCAAGGTCGGGGGTACAGGAGGGAGTTGCTGCCATTGTTGGTCACCATCCCCTGCTGCTGTTTGTCAGATAACAGCACGTATCGCTGCGAACCCTCGTTCTTTATTGACAGAATTTGGTTCCCAACATCCCCCGTCCTCTCCCCAAGATGCTGATTCCCCAAGACCAGAACAGTGACTCAGGCCGCAGTCACTCTCCCCGGAGGTCTTGACGCCGGGCTGGGACGGTTCGTTCTGTCTGCTACAGCCCAACCCAACCATCACGTCTCATAAAACATAGGAAACCTACAGCACAATACAGGCCCTTCGGCCCACAAAGCTGTTCCGAACATGTCCCTACCTCAGAAATTACTAGGCTTACCCATAGCCCTCTATTTTTCTCAGCTCCATGTACCTATTCAAAAGTCTCTTAAAAGACCCTATCGTATCCGCCTCCACCACCGTTGCCGGCAGCCCATTCCACACACTCACCACTCTCTGAGTAAAAAACTTACCCCTGACATCTCCTCTATATCTACTCCCCAGCACCTTAAACCTATGTCCTCTTGTGGTAACCATTTCAGCCCTGGAAAAAGCCTCAATGCCTCTCATCATCTTATACACCTCTATCAGGTCCCCCCATCATCGTCGCTCCAAGGAGAAAAGGCCAAGTTCACTCAACCTGTTTCCATAAGGGATGCTCCCCAATCCAGGCAACATCCTTGTAAATCTCCTCTGCACCCTTTCTATGGCTTCCATATCATGTCCGGGTGCTAGTGTGGCCCTTCTTCCTGTGGCTCAATGGGTAGCCCTCGTGCCTCTGGGTCAGAAAGTTATGGGTTCAAACCTCACCCCAGGACAATCCAGGCAGCCCTTCCTCTCACAGTGTGGAGACGGCAGGTGACACTGAGGGTCAGACGGCTCACTCACCACCACAGGAGGAGGAGAGTGTGGTTCCATAACCCTACACCCAAATCAGACTGTTTGTGGGACCTTCCTGTCAGCGGAGTTGGCTGCCTGGTTTCCATATTATGACGCCACCTATTCTTCGAGAACTGATGGATGTATTGGTATTGGTTTATTATTGTCACTTGTACCGAGGTACAGTGAAAAGCTTGTCTTACAAACTGAACATACAGGTCAATTCATTACACAGTGCAGTTACATTGAGTCAGTACAGAGTGCATTGATGTAGTGCAGGTAAAAACAATAACAGTGTCACAGCTATAGAGAAAGTGCAGTGCAATAAGGTGCCAGGTCACAACAAAGTAGATTGTGAGGTCATAGTCCATCTCATTGTATAAGGGAACCGTTCAATAGTCTTATCACAGTGCGGTAGAAGCTGTCGTTAAGCCTGGTGGTACGTGCCCTCAGGCTCCTGTATCTTCTACCTGATGGGAGAGGAGAGAGAATGTCCCGGGTGGGTGGGGTCTTTGATTATAAACGCTGACCGCTGAGAGGGAGCGAGGTTAATTGACGCCAGAGTGTAGACTGACAGTGCTGGGTTCCGGTGCTGAATAAACAGACACAGAGTGCTGCTCAATATAAAGGTGGTGGCCCAGGGTTCGACGGGCTGACGAATGCACCATTGGACATCGGTCAAATGTCCTTGCTTAAACTAACCCAAGCCTGTGAAAAGTGCACAGAAGCACAAGATCTTTATTTATTCGCAGCCTTGTAATCCCTGCTGCAGCTGTAAGTGGTGCCTGTACCATTCGTCCTGCAGTTACTCCTTGATGGGTTAATTCTGAAGGCATTGATGCTCCTTTTTGTGGCCTCTTGTGCCCTCTGCTGGACTGGATTGACGGTGCTGATCTCAGTGGAGCCACTCTGCACTGGGGCAGCGGTTTTATCTGCAGGGTTGTCATGCAGCCTGTTCAGCGGCAAGAAGAGACAAACTGCTCACTCTTTCCTTTGCCCAGCAATGCCATGAGGGGCATAGATAAGGGGCAGAGAGGTTGGGCAGGCTAGGACTTTATTCCTTCGAACTTTGGAGATTGAGGAGTGACCTTATGGACCTTATAAAATCATAGGGTGAATGCACTCTTTCTCTGGGTTGGGGAATCAAGAACCAGAGGGCACAGGTTTAAGGTGAGAGGGGAGAGATTTAATAGGAACCTGAGGGGCAACTTTTTACACAAAGGGTGGTATGTCTGTGGAATGAGCTGCCAGAGGAACTGGTTGAGGCAGGTACAATAACAACTTTTAAAAGACAGTCGGACAGGTACATGGATAGGAAAGGTTTAGAGGGATATGGGCCAAACGCTGGTAAATGGGACTGGCTTGGATGGGGCATCTTGGTCAGCATGGACCAGTTGGGCTGAAGGGCCTGATTTATGACTGTTGAAGCAGTTGAAAAGCAATGTAGCTAATTGAAGGGAAAAAAAAAGATGGACAAAAGGATTCAGGAGCAGCAGGGAAAACCCCAAAAAACGCAGATGCTGAAAATCTGAAATAAAACCCGAGAGTGCTGGTCAGGCAGCATCTGTGCAGCGAGAAACAGTTAAAGCCCCTTGGGGTCAATAATGCCCAATAAGGACAACTTTGTTCCAGAATCAAATGGTGGTTACAGAAGGAAAAGAGAAGGGGTAAACACCACTAAGTTTTCAGGTTCTGCTCAGGGAGATCCCATGAATTCTTCAAACAAGTGGACCCGGCGGCAGGATGTTTCCTCCCCACACATCACCAACGGGACCCAAGCAGCGGGTCCTGGCTAATCCTGGGGTTGGGCTTCCCGACGTCACAAGGGTCACCACACGTCAGAAGAAACGTTTACTTCTCCGCGGGCGATGGGTTTGCCGGCGAGGCGTCACTCGTTCCTCGTGCTGGGTGATGGGGTCACGTGAAGGCCGGATGGAGTGGGGAGGGCAGCTAATTCACAGGTGGAGCTTGCACGTTCTGTCCGTGACTTTGAGGATGCTCTGGTTTCCTCTCATGTCCCAAAGACCTGCGGCTGGGTTAGCCTGTAGACTACCCCTTGTTGCAAGTAAATGGCATGCGAAAAGGAGCGAGGTTAGAGGGAAATACGGAGGGGGGGTCAATGGGACTGATGGGACAGCTGTGTCAGGAGCCCGCGTGTGCCCGATGGGATATCAGGAAATGTGTGGCAGTCCGACCTTTGCAACCGACAGCTTCCATTCATTTGACATCTTGGTTGCAGCAAGAAGTGATGCACAGGACTGTTATGCAGCAGAATCAGACGGGAACCGTTGGTCGAGGAGCTCAGCTGGAAGGAGCTCCCATGAGGGAGTAGAGACCGGTTGAAGGGAGAGTCGGAGTGACAGAGCTTAGGGCCGAGACAGCTGCCAACGGCAGGGCGAAGGAGCTGGGAACACACAAGAGGTCAGGGCCGGAGGAGCTCACAGCTCTGGGGTGCTTAGAGTGGTAGGGGTTGGCCGTGGAGGGATCTGAACTCCTGTGTGAGAACTTTAAACCGAATCCATTCTACTGTTTGGCAGCAGGGTGATCCCCATCCCCAACCCCAGCCCAGATGGCCTGGGTAAACCCCTTATCCTGGACTCTTCCCCCACCCATCCCCAGAGAAACAGGCCTCTCTATCCACCCGAGCAGGGTTTAGGGAGATCTCTGTGGTCGGGGCTGGGTGAGAGGGCGGGGAGGAGGGATTAGTTCAGTTAGGTGTTTAATTGCTAGTTTAATTAGTTCACCACATTTTCATGGACCAGAGGGCCTGTTCCTGTGCTCTGCTCTTCTATGTACTGCAGAGAGGTATGAATTCACAGGCTCTGTACCACAACAGCCTGTCTGTGACACACCATTCACATTGTGTGGGAATAGCAAAAAACTGCAGATGTTGGAAATCTGAAATAAAACCAGAAAATGCTGGAAAAACTCAGCAGGTCAGACAGCACCTGTGGAGAGAGAATGTTTTGGGTTGAAAACTCTTGTAATAAAGGGTCTTCAACCTAAAACGTTAACTTTGTTTCTCTCTCCACAGATGCTGCCTGACCTGCTGGATGTTCCCTGCAGCTTGTGGGCTTATTTAACATTGTGTGGGATATCTTTGCTCTGATGAGAAACTTTAGAACTTCGGTTGGTTCCAATCTCACCATCTCTCAGCATTGGACAACATGTTTGCAATGAACTGATTCCTGGCAAGAAGAGTTGCTTTATCAGAAGAGGTTGAGCCGGTTGGGGCTGAGGAGATCTTATTGACATATGAAAGAATCTGAGGGGATTGACTGGGTGGTCACTGAGATGTTCATCCCTGTTCTGTTTCTGCAGTTAAAGGAAGGCATTTCAGAATTACAGGATCCCGTTTCGGAGATGAGGAGGAATCTCCTCTCTCAGAAGACTGTGAGCCTTTGAAATTCTCTCCCCCAGTGAGCTATCATTGAAGGACGAGACAGTGAGGATTTGGGGTTAAGGGCCAAGATGGGAGCAGCCATGATTTTATTGCCTGGCGGAGAGTGGCCTCCCCCGCTCACGTTCTAACATTCTGAGGAGCTGAGCCTCTTTCTTCATTGCCCCTCCCGCAGGCAGTGACACTGAGGTGTTCATGTACCCCCACATCGACAGCGCTGAGCACAGTCACAACGGCAAAGACCATGCCATCATGATGTTGAGCCACTTGGACCAGATGGTGCCAGTCCAGAGGAGGCCAGCCATGACAGACGGGTCCACACAGACTGAGCCGCTCCTTCCGGACCCGGACTCTGCTGCCGGGGCACCTGCGCTCGCAAAATCCACCTCTAACTCCTCCACGTGGCGGCATTTTGAATACAAGGATCTGGAGATTCACCACCAGACGCGGACACTGTGCAAGGCTGAGGAGGTGAGGTGGAAGGGTGGGTGTGCCCCTGATCCTGCAGAGAACCAGCCCGGCACGTCCTGTTGGAGTGCCCACGTCACGGGCTGCACTGTTGGATGTCCAGCTGCCCAGGCTGGTTCCACGGTCCCAGAGAGGAGGGGTTGGGAGGGCGTGAGGGACATTGCAGTGAGAGCCAGCCATTTCACCATTGAGGCAGAACCAGATCCGGGCAGGTGATCCCAGGGTCTGCCCGTTGTCCTGTTCCTGCAGAGAGTTCAGGTTTGTGTCAGGGGGTGAATAAAGCTTTGCGGGAACCAGTTTTTTTTTAAGGTTTATTCATATTTCGGGATCTGGGCATCATGGGCAAGGCCGACACTTACTGCTCATCCCTCACCCCACCACTGAGGAGGGGAGAGGTAAGCCACCCTCTACAACTGCTGCACTCCCTCTGGGGAAGGTGCTCCTATGGTTGGGGAGGAAGTTCCAGAATTTAGACCCAGGGATAATGAAGGAGTCTTTCCAATCAGGAATGGCGGTGGTGTTCCAGTGTTCTTCCTGATGTTAGCGGTCATGTGTCCGGGAGGTGGTGTCGGACTAACCTGGGTGCGTAAGGGCAGTTAGTTTATAGATGACGCACACTGCAGCCACTGTGGACTGGTGGTGGAGGGAGGGGGTGTTTAGGGTGGTAGTCGGGGTGACACTGTCAAAGAATGCCAATCTAGTTCATTTATCAAGCACCTCACATTGATGGGACAGCCAATCAGGGAAAGGGATCAAAAACACGATGACGTTGGAGGAACTCAGCAGGCCAGGTAGCATCCGTGGAGAAAAGCAGGCGGTCAACGTTTCGGGTCAGGACCCTTCTTCAGGACTGAAGATAGGAAAAGAGGGAAGGTCAATATATATGGGAGGGAAAAGCAGAGCAGTGATAGGTGGACAAAAG